>NW_010127321.1:0-15382 GCF_000699245.1 Pterocles gutturalis | reverse complement strand
TGTGGATGCCCCATCCCTGGAGGTGTTCAAGGCCAGGCTGAATGAGGCTTTGAGCAACCTGGTCTAGTGGGAGGTGTCCCTGACCATCGCAGGGGAGTTGGAACTTGATGATTTTCAAGGTCCTTTCCAACCCAAACCATTCTATGATTCTATGATAAGTGAAACAAAAAAAGGCAGTGCAAAAAAAAAAAAACATTTCACCTCAGTACTTTTCAGCCATACTTTCTGCTTTTTTTAAAGGAGGAGAGTGCCCTCTGCTGACTAACACATAACAGCAAAGGCAGCTATTTCAGACTGGTATTTCTAGAAATATCAGAGGACTGGGAGGGTCCCTTTCAAAATAATGAATGATTTGGAATTTTCCTCTGCAAAAATTGCAGCTAACTTCAATGGTTGCATTTGTGCATTGTCCAACCAAGAAGACTGTCTTTCTAAACAATTACCTCACTTCTTGGAAGTAAACTCTGAAAATGAGCTTCAGACGTACCCTAGGCATGCAAAGCTGCACAATACCCTGTCACCTACTTTTTTGGGTGCTTCTGTTAATCCCTTTATGTCCAGAGTAATGAACTGGCAGGTGGAGCATGGGGGCAAAATGTAATCTCAGATGAAAAGCTATTGTTTAGAATAGGGTCACATAAGAATGAATTTATCCCCAAGATGTTAAAGATAGCAACCCAACATTATTTTCTCTAGAGAAGCCACAGACACATTATATCACAGTGATGAGTAACTATTTGAAACACGCCTTGAGGGAGAATTAAAAAAAAGTTTTAAGCCATGTGTGACCTAAAAAAGTGATAGCTTCTTTATAAATTAGGTACAACCTTCTCATTCCTAGAAATATACTGTGTTTCTGCTGCTTCATATCAGATGCCAACAAGAGCTTATTCAAAGAAGGACGGCGAAGCACTGCCGACTCCTTTCAAGGCCTCAGGCAAAATACCAGTCTCTTGAAACACGCTTCAAACTTCTCTGATTAGAAAGGAGAAAGAAAAACGAATAAAACACATCTGTCCTATACAGAAATTACAGCATTAAGTTTTATACAAATAAAAGCTTGAAAAGCTTCTTCCTTTGCTGCCTGGCATGTATAAAAACCATTCACAGTTTGACAACCTAACTGGGTTTTTAAATTATTAATTCTGCTTACTAACTATTCAGTATTTACAGGGAGAGGTCACAGTAGGCTTTTTAATAACCATTTGGGAAGGCTTATTTATCTGCCAAAGCACAAACGGATTACAGAATCGTAGATGGCTTGGTTTGGAAGGGACCTTGAAGACCATCTAGTTCCAACCCCCCTTCCATGGGCAGGGACACCTCCCACTAGACCAGGTTGCTCAAAGCCCCATCCAGCCTGGCCTTGAACACCTCCAGGGATGGGGCATCCACAACTTCCCTGGGCAACCTGTTCCGGTGTCTCACCATCCTCACAGTCAAAAATTTCTTCCTAATATCTAATATAAATCTACCCTCTTTCAGCTTACAGCCACCCCTTGTCCTGTCACTACACTCCCTGATAAAGAGTCCCTCCCCATCTCTCCTGTAGTCCCCCTTTAGGTACTGGAAGGCTGCTGTAAGGTCACCCTGGAGCCTTCTTTTCTCCAGACTGAACAACCTCAACTCTCTCAGCCTGTCCTCATAGGGGAGGTGCTCCAGCCCTCTGATCATCTTTGTGGCCCTCCTCTGGACTGGCTCCAGCAGCTTGATGTCCTTCTTGCATTGGGGGGCCCAAATCTGGATGCAGAACTCCAGGTTAGGTCTCAAGAGAGCAGAGCAGAGGTGGAGTAGACTCCCAAGACATTAGCCAAAATAAGACACAGTCATTATAAATGTACCATTAGTCATCAAATGAGGGGTCACAGTTTTTTGGGGGGTTTTGTTTGGTTCTTTGCATTTATTATGTTTTTAGTAATCTAAATGGTTTATAAAAGCCCTTGTTTTCAGTAAGAGTTAAATCTACGTGAAGGAAAGCAAAACTGAGGGCTTTTTTGAATTAATTGTGACTAAACTGTATGTGGAAGAAGCTTCCGGTAACTGAGTGAGATGGGTAGAAAAATGACAACACAGTCTACTGAGAAAAATTGTGTACAATTAGAACTAATTTAGAAAAATTAGTACAGCAAGGTTTCCGTACTCAGTCACCTAATCCTGCTGTTCAATACACTGTGGAGATTCTCCAGGACATAGCAAGGAGATGAAGATCTAAGGACAAAGTCAAGAGCCACATACTAACATATCACATCAAGTCTCTTGGGAGTCAACAGGTTCTCCTTAACCACAAATTTCCCAACGTACGCCCTTACTATTTTTTTTTCAGAAATGCCCAAGGCAGTTTCCCAGAAATTCTGCAAGACAAATTTATCTAGTTAACTTAGGGAAGCTGCTGGTATAGAAAACACAGGCTGTTTGTGTTACATTCTGTTATCCAGAAAAAACGCTTATTAATAGGCCTTATGTACCCTGTTCACAAGTACTATCAGAGACAGGCAACTACTTACGAAATCAGCATGCAGCCACCACACACGCAAACAAGTATTTTGAATTGGAAATACAGTATTAACGCAAATGCTGGTATTAAGACTGAACTAGATGGTTACCAAAACCAGAATGCAATTAGTCTTTAAAACAGAAGATATCATTAATTCACCTTAAGAACCAAGGAAGGATTTTGCTGCAAAAGCCAGCAAAGCACTATTGCTCTGATCGAGTACCAACTGATGTTATCCAGACTTCTGTTTTCTTCAGTGGCCTTTAAACTCCCTCTCAATATGAAAATGACCCTAATTCCTTTTTGGACAGGGTAGATAAGTATTTTAATTCTGTCTTCTAAACTGAAATGAACCACAAATTGGATTAAAGGTGAATAATATTTAGCCTTACTGGATAATTATAGTGCTTTGATTTCATGTAATCACCCCACCTACAAAACACATCTCAGACCAGGAACACTTCTGCATGTTTGTAGGTAGGCCAGGACATTATTAACCAAATTAAAGAGAGCACAGTCGGAGGGGAGGAATTAGAAGCAGCTTTAGGCCAGTTTTTCAACCACTCAACACTTTGGAAGTGCTGATCGCTAAATCTTCTGCAAAAGCACCACAGCCCCACAGTCACTTTAATGTGCGACAACAGTTGGTGACTGACAGCCCCTGCCACAGTCAGCACCTGGCACTCTGGGCCTTCAGGTATGCGATCACTGTTGTCCTTAAGCAGCCATCGCAGTCTGACATACAAAGCAGCAGGAGCACTGTGCAGGACAAGACACTCTCCCTTCACTGGCATGACCACAAATTCTACTTGGAAATGTTATTAGAAGAGGGTAAATTTTTAAAAGGCTGGAAAGTTGGAGAATACATGGTAAGGACATGGCTCTGCCACCTCCTCTGTATGCTGGTGAACTTTCCTTCACACTATTACTCTGATGCTATAACTAATACACATTTTCAAATTATTGATTTAAATGACAGATTTGGTTAAAAAGGTCAACACTGAGCAAGATAGAGGGGACCCTTAACGATGCATCTAACGGGATGTAGCATGGAATGTCCCATGGAATAAAGTTTGAATTTTATTATCAAAATACAATAATATATTGATTTGGCCATTAACATAATGGTGTTGGAATACCTCCTATTTTACAGAATTACTCTCAGTTGCAATCTCTGTCATGACACCAAAAATGTTGTTAAACAAAATCCACTGACTATGGATTATAACAGATTTACAGTAGCTAATTCACAGCACTGGTATCACACTGGTGAAGTTTTTAAAAGTGTATAATAAAATAATAAAAATAACTTAATGGAAAGCTAGGAAATTCACAGTACAGTTCAAAGAAAATACTAAGCTTTCTCTTATGTGTGGTATGGGACAAAGGAACCTCAGAATCCATGATTTACAGTATATTTCAGTGCTGTTTCCCCTGCATCTTTTTACTTTCAGTAATTTCCTCTCACAGCACACTAGTTGCTGTAACTGTTGAACTACTGCATACTGAACTGTTTCAGATTTTTGATTAGGGCTTTGACAAAAAAAAAAAATCTTAGAAAATATGAAATTCTGCTATGACATTCTTCCATGTAGTAATCAGTCCTTTTTTTCCTTGACTACAAATTGCACATAGTCTTCCTCATTATTTTTCAAAATTCAGCTTTTCTCAATACATAAACATCTTCCCCAATTAGAGGGTCTATGACAGAGAAAGCTACCCAGCCAAAGGCCCCAGTAATTCACGACCATGAGAAGTACTTATCTAAAGGCAAATTTGGATTAGCAACCAGATCTACCTTTCACAAACCACTAATCATAGAGCAGTAAAATAATTCCACTCTGTAACAGAAAAAAGTAAGATACTGGTTTGAGGTCAGCAAGTCTTCTGCTCTTTGTAGGTCATTCTCTTTTCAATTTAAGCAGCAAAAAGCCAGAAATGTTTGCAATGTTTCCTCCTGAGAGTCAGCACATGACTCAAGCATAATGGAAGGGAAAAAAACCACATAAAGAACAAAACAGTTGGGACAAGGAAAGGAGGCTCTGCCTGTGCACACTTCCGTGGCTGCTGCTCCGCAGAAACTGCCTCAGCCTCCTGCACCACAGGGTCACAGACACTGCACAGTGCCGAGACAGTCCCAAATACTGCTTCAGCTCTGAAAAGTGGGCTATCTGCACACCATTTGGAAAACATGTTAGGGAGGAAAAAAGTTAACCAAGTTTGTTAAAATGCAAGCTCTCGAGAAGGAAAGAGAAGTCTAACTAGAAAGCATATTCTGATCACATAAAGACCAAGGGTTTGACAAAGAGTGTCCTCCAATTAAGGCAAGCACACAAGAAGCATTGTGGTTGGTGTCTCAGTGCTTTTAGAGATATCACTGTTTTTTCTTCTCCCATATAATTTATTATGTCAATGGGAATCCACGTATTCTGTAAGTCTTGATACATCATACACGCCCTACCTCCCTGCAGCTCCACTGCTGTAACTGAAGCAAAGCCTCTGATTAATAATAATAATAATAATAATAAATGGTTGATTGTTATCAACTTCAAAATGTAGCCAAACTTCTTCACCTCTACAACTGACAGGATCAATGGCAATGTCTTCAGTCTGGCACTAATACTTCCATGTCAAGAAAGAAATGAGAAGGCAGGAGGAGAAGAGGGAATAAACAACAAAAAAGAAGTCTGTAACTTTTAAACTGCTTAGCAGCCTCATGTTCTCTCTACTGAATCTAAAGAATAACTCCTGCAGTCTGTACTGAATGAGCACTGCCCAAGTCACTATCCCTACATGAACCAGATAAATTAAGTAAATTCCCTCACAGTCTTATCCCACCTCTGGGAGTTGTGTTGTTCTCCTTGCCTTGTCCTGGTAACAGACGACACCGGAAATCTAACCACCACATATATTTGATCAATGATGGTAAGTGGTTCGAAAGGCTGTGTTGCCTAATTACAGGTTTTGTACGTTACAAATGTCCTGCGATCCTTCCGTGAGGAAGACTGTGAATTCAGTGGCCTTAATTTACAACAAATCTACTTTTGTTAATACCAAGTGCAGCTACTGAGTTCATTTTCCCGTAGCATACGCCACCAAAAAAAAAAAAAAAAAGAGAGAAGCAAGCAAGGCAACAAGAAGGAAGAGATGGGAAAGGAAATTACATCTTTAAAGACAACATCCTGTGGGCAGTACCATCTCTCACTATCCTAGGATTACAATTACAAAAGGAAGGCTGTATAACCTGAAGGCAAGGGATGTACTAAAAACATTCCTAGAATAGTATTTTAAAAGCACATTTAAACTGATGCTGCTATACTGGTCTCCACACTTTCATCCTGAGATTCAGTGGGTGAGGTAAAGAATTCATTATTCAGTAAAAATTACTGAGAAACAGCTCTAACCATATGGCTATTGATTGTTTATTATTATTTTTCATAGTAAATGCACCACCATATTGACTATTTTTATGTACAGCACTCTCAGCCTCACATTACAGATAATTCCAGTTTCAGCATTAAATGTTCAAGTGATGTGCCAATGGTGTCCACACCAATGCAAAAACTGATGAACCTTAAAGACTGATAGGGGTTCATACCACCGAAAAAAATGAAGACAGATGGCGTAAGTAGCCCTTTTCTCTCCATCAAGAAGCCTTGCCCAGATTAATGCTGGTCTTTCCTTCCAACATGAGTAAATAAAGATGTTGGAACAAACAACAAGCAGAACAAGTACTCTGGGAGAAACCAAATTACTCATCCTAGTGTCATAGTGGCAGCTTGCCATGAGCTTGGGAGCCATACACAGATGGTATCAAATAAAGCAGGAGACAGCTGCCCCTCATAACCTGCTTAACGGTTTCCAGACAAGAGAAGAAATCTGGCATACCTACACATTCTACACATTCATAATCAAATTGTGAATTGCTTTTGCGGAATACTGGGGATTGAATTTGACTGTGGACTATACTTGGTAATCCCTGAAGTATGCTGTCTGAGTCAGGCAGCAAAAAGAAAAGCTGAAACTGAAGAACCTGGTGAGGTTAATAACCACAGAAAAGAAATAAGGAAGCAGGCTGATAGATTAAAAGATAATTTATGAATTAGAAGAAATCTTCCTTTTCTCATTACTGCTTTCATTGCCTCTAGATGGCCTTTCTAAGAAGGCTGAAGCCAACCCCAAACTAAAAGCAACATCACCATTGCAGTTCCCATCTTAACACTTACTTAAAACTTTGACAACGATTCTGCACACATTAAATCTTTACTTTTTATAGTAAGCAAACAGGTTTACTTAGTTCTAAACAAAAACCACCAAGCTGCTTGACAAAGAAATGGTAAATATTCCATTCAGCTGATCCTCAAGACATATGCAGTATCAATCTGGTTACACAGTCACAAGTGAATGTCACACACAGAAATATGACTAAGTGAGAAACAAGTAACTCAGCATGACCTAAAAGTAATTTCAGAAACATTTTTTTAAAAATTACTGTAGGAATATATTTTACTGAAAGGTAATTCAGATCTACACCAATTCCAATGAGTCACTGTGTTGGGTATACTACGGCTAACAAAATTGCTTTTACCCTCTGTTCAAGCTACTATATTGTGGACTCCAAATTTAAAACGGGCTGATCTTTCTGCATTTTTCATTTTCAGAAGTCACATGTCATGGAAAACACTTGTTCTGGACACCATTTATCTGAATGAGGCTTACTAGGTTTTTTGGTACAATCTGTACCATCAGCTAAATCAGTACTGCACCAGTGATTCTGGATGAAAGAACAAGGCTTCAGGAAGTGCTGAACATAAGCAGAGAACTGAACAGACAGAAGGAGAAGCAGAAGAGCAAGACCTAATACTGAGAATAAATGCCAGATACAGTGTATGCACTTCACTAGGTTAAAACAGCGTAGCTAGAAATACTTCAAAGCTCTTAGTGCAAATGAAAACACCAAGCTATGTTAGAAAACAGTGTATAGAGGAAATGGGGTGGAAGTGGACCTCAGACACTTATGAAGTGCATCATGGCTTAGTATGTGCACTGGAATACCTCTAAAAGGACAAAAGGAAAAGTGAAAGCAGCTTCAGTGACCTGAAGCATGACCTTAAAGTGAACTGTATTTATTGATTTATCAGAAACATGCACACTTCCAGACTAAAGAGGATGATAAGAAAATAATGAAAGGAGGAAAAAGAGACAAGCAAAAACCTTTGAGATAAAAATTGCTTTCCTTGATATAATGTAAAATGGGTGAAAGGGCATTCTCCATCTTGTAACTAGAATCTATAACTTCATTATTCTGATCTGTATAGAAAAAAATAATGTCTTTAATTAAAATATGAAATTATTGACCAAGCATTCAGAATATATCACCTTGCCTGTATCACAGTTACCCTGGAGATTAATGTCTAGGCCATCATTAATGCTACTCATCTGGAAAAAAAAAAAAAAAATCAAACAACATAGCCATTAAAAGTTACCAAGAAAACAAACGTAATTATGTTAATGCAATAGTAGGCTGCTGGAGGAAGACAGCCTTCTGGCTACTTTGGAGCCAGACAGAAATCTTCTGAAATTAGAACTATTAAACAGACGAACCATCAAAATTGCAAGCTGTAGAGAAAAAAAAACCCACAAACTCATAATTCATGTACTTTTTACCACTGAATCCTTACCAGTACTGTTTATATTTTTCACCCACACCATGCTGATAACCCTCCTGATATTTTTTACCTCAGGACAACCTTCTACTAGCCATCACTTCTTTCTTTATTTTTGTCCCACAATAAGCATTTAAAACATACAGATATAAATGAGTAATTGTATACGGATAGCTCTGATTAACACTCTGTAACTTTTAACTGCTTTTTGTGCCTAAGGCTTTGTGGATAGGTTGATAAATTCGTCTCCCTTTCAGAAAACAAAACAAACCAACCAACCAACCAACCTTCAGGTGTTAATGCATTACAAAATTTTTTCACTTTCTGTTGGAACACAGTTTAAGAGGCAGACATTTAAGTCTTTATTTCCTTTTGAGATGTTAAACTGCTTTGAGTTCTTTTAGAAAGCTTGGAAGCCAGCTAGCTTTTATGGTCCTGAACATAGGTTTATCACATTTAAAAAAGGGGGAAAAAAAGATATTTACATGGGAATAGCCACTTTCTTTTCTGGGCAGAAGAAACAGAGATTTAAACTGAGCTCATTCTTTGGCAGTATGAGAGCTTTTACTGACTCACAAGCTTTGCTGCATTCCAAAGCCACAAGCATTTATCATGCAGTTCTTGAGGAACTGTGTTTGAAATAATTGCTTTGAGTTTCTCTCTGATATATTACACAGGCTGCTTTGTATCACAGCTATAGCTCCAGTTAAGTGCTACGCTTGTTGCAGTTACAGTCACTGACCACTTTTTCATTGGATTTAGGCTATTGCTTATGGAACAGATTTTATTTTTCTATTTGTTTTCATTTCTGTGCACACTTTTGTGAACAGCGAGAAATACACAACTGGACCATAATTTTTAATAAATCTATTTTAAGAATAAACTAAGTGGTTTCTGTATTTTTCTTCCACTTAAAAAAAAATCTCTTTCAGTATTACAGCACATTTTAGGTGCCACTCACTACCAAACCCAATGGCTTATCCATATGTAAACAAATAAACACTCAGGAGAATTAACAGAAGTGTAGACATGTTCAGTAAACAGTCCTTCACCTTCAGTCAGATCAGCCTAAGTCACTTTAGAAAGTAGGTTTGCTCTTGAAAGTAAAAAAAAAAAAAAAAAAAGAAAAGCTGTATTAGACTGGAGACTTGGCTTGTATCCGGACCTCCCACCCCTGATCTCATCTGTGAGCTCCTGCCCTAGTTTGAACCCTGACTGTGGGGCATTTGAGATCTTCACAGATGACACATGTTAACAGAGATTCTTAGTTACAATTTTCTCAACTATTTGGCCCAGGAATGAGAGACTGGAAAAGCCTTCTGGGTGATTTTTGGCCTCTCGAGAACAAGGTGGACTACTGCAATTTTCAAGGTGCTAGATTTATTTCTCTAGAGAAGCACATTACAGTAAGTGTTCATGAGTTTGTAGCTAAATTAGGTCATTTAGATTTATCACCCACCAGACTATATATACTCCTGCTTTAGATTCTCTACAAGGAGAATCAACCAGACAGGAGGCCACAGGTAGGTGCAAGCAGAGCAGGGCAACAGCACAAAGAACTTCAAACTGTTCGCTATGGAAAATGATGGGAAGAGCAGGTAACCAGGAATATGTGGCATACTGTGAGCGTCCGTGGCCACCTACGTTATGAGAATTCTTGCCCACCCAATGACAATGGAGAAAGAAAAAAGCAAAAATGGCGGTACGGTGCATTAATGAGCTAAACACTAATAAACTTCTGCTGCGTCCATATCCTTCATTTGGTTTTGCTCATGAGGTATCTGCTAGAAATACTACCTTCAAACGGCAACAGAAAAAATCCACTGATTTCTCCTAGAAATATAATTGGGCTACTTACATTGCAAAGGATTTTGCAGGATTTTAGTACAGACCAAAACATGCTCAAAATGCACAATCCTTAGCCACATTCCATAGGTGTTCTGATTTCTAGCATCTAAACTACAATATCTGAATGAAATCTACCGCACATCCATTTTTGGATGCATAACAGAAACTGTCTAAAGGTGACAGAGGCTAAAGACCTGCTGTATAGATCAATCTCCATTACTGTGCTTGCATTTTTTTAGTGAGATTCATTGTTATGCCATATTGCTCCTGCTTCACTAAACAAAGAACAAGTCATATTTATTCCACATCTAAAACCTGAACATTTATTTTTGAAAAACTGGAATCTTTAAATGGAGATTTATTGTGTTTGCTGTATTAGAAGATTGTAGCATAAGTTACAGCTCAATAGAATGGTTTTGGTTAGAAACAAAGTACACTTATTTAAGACATCTTCCGTTTTTTTCAACCAGTATGAGTCTTAAGAATTCTGAATCTCTTCCAGATGTTTTTTTATTGAAGGAAATTAAGTAGAGGTGTTCACAGAAGTTACTCCAATCTCTTAAAAAATTCTGCAGTTGAAACAGATCCTGACCCCACATACGCCATAAACACCCTTTACGGTACATTATACCATAAAGAAAGCAGAAGATCAAGTGATTTGTGACTTTCTGTAACCATTCAGCAGTATTTAGCTTTGACCATATATGTCTATCTTACTCGAAAAACTCCTCCAAAATGTAGACACTGCTGGATGAGTTGAGGATTCTCTCCACCCTAGTCTCATTTTTCTGACACTGTTTCTTTCCTTCTCAGATAGCCCTTTTTTTAAGTTCCAAATACATTAAAAACTATTTTCAAGACAGGGTGTATTTGCCCCATAATTAAGCTGCAAAATGGAAGTAAAATTAACTCTGGAACTACCTTTCTAGAAAGAAAGCCTTTGTTAGCAACAGTGATTTCTTTCATCGTATTACCAATTACCAGACACACTTAAGTCATGGTTGCCTTATTTAGCTGGAAGAAATAGTGCTATACTGTTTATATACATTACAACATCTGTTATGTAGGAAAGATAGTTAGTGTGACATTTATCCTGACAATGAGAGGAAAATGCTAAGTAGAAAAATGTATTTTAAAATGAAAAGGTTTCTTTTAATTGAGAAGTTTAAATTCTATTTGAACGTCTCTGGGCAATTAAAGAAAAATATTCTCACTTGTGCCGAAGTACAGTATCGTAGAAAATAAAAATACATTCCTTCCAAAACTTGCTATAAGTTATCTTATGAATAGTAACTTGTAATTACTGAATGCAGAGTCCAACTGATATGAATCAGTATAGACTCAATGAAACCACTGTGGATTCGTCAAGATTTTCCAGCCTTCACCAGCCTCTTACTCAAAACCATTCCTTACATCAAATAAGCACCACCTTGAATATTACTCTAAGCCAGTAAATGGCAGACATAGGAATGGTACAAATTCCGAATTATTTCTGTCAAATGGGTTTCAAGTATTCACAGTCATTCTGGAGTTATGAAATATCTACTGTGTATCTGAAGCTAAAAGTTAAAGTGAGCTCACTATATACCAAGTAAATCTCTTTCCATCAAAGGGGATCTACTCTGCTGTTGAGTATGTTGATCTATCTACGTTACATTCTGCTGGGTATGAAAGTCATGCTAGTTAAAAGGTTGGTCTTCAATACAGTTAATATTTGTGTTTGATGTAATGATAGGACATCAAAAGGTATATACTGCAATCCATAAAAATGGACTCCAGACAACTTTATGAAATAATTAAATCAGGGTGAGATGTAAAGTTACAGTGGAAAACAAATTTTTAGCTTCCTCTTGGATGAAATACTAAAAAAAAAAAAAAACAAACCACTAAGCAAATACAAAAAGTGTGTATTCTTTCAACATGACCTCAGCAGAATATTGCACCACAGAAACAAAACATTTTAAAGATACAGAAAGGATTTTTTTTCTAGGGAAAACATTAAATATGTAGAAAAGAGTAAAATATATGAAACTAATTCCTCATTAAAACAGTTGTATTAACTTCTTAAAGATTAAGAAAGTGTTAAGCATAATTTAAATAGTAAACAGATAAAAATATACCTGCTTTGTTATAAAATACGTTATTTACTTCTAGAGCTAGAAGAGAACAAGCATACTGTAGTGTGGGCTTTGGTTCTTAGCATGTATCTACAGCAAGAAAATGTAAAAAATGTTAACAACAGAAATCATCGCTATTGTTGGATCCATAAATTAAAAGGCCAATAGTCACTGGACACAGAATAGCAAATCAACAGAGATCAAATGCTATATGCAAGTAAGGAGAAAATAATATTGTTAGAAAATAAATCTGGGAAATTAACATACTATGACCATATGTGTTGACTGTAGTGTGCTCAGTACAGCTATGAGGACCAGACATAAATTTAGCCTCCAGTTTATTGGAACTGTAAACGAGGAATGTTACTTTAAAACAAAGTAAATTCATTCAAATCACACATCAGTTATATTTCGCAGGGCTGCAATGTGGTAGTAAGAATTTAAAACCACTAAAAAAAAAGTTATGGCTTCATGGATGTAATCATCTTAAGAGAATAGTGAACTCAAAGTTTTTCACATATTTCAAGGTCTTCCATATCGATTTTTTTAAGCATTATTCACCTTTGTGGAGAAGAGTTACTTCTATAGCCTCACATCTTCAGTCATACGGAGTCAGTTTAAAATCACTCACAGAGAATATAGACAGTGCTCTGAGATCATAATAACTAAGCTTCAGTCTTCCATATCATTAACAGTTGAATTTAAATTACAATAATTAATTAAGTGATCTGTTCCTTTTACTACATATTTTAAGTTATTTCACTATGAGAACAACAAGAAACATCAAGCACAGTTTTCTTCATTCTGGACTGTTTCAATTTTTTTTCCCCCTCAAAAAAAAAGTCAGATATCCGAAGGATAACAACTCTGAGAGCTACACATAATTTTCTGTTTTAATGGAAACCAAAAATGACATAACTTGGAATTATCGTACAGTCACCAGCATAGTAAGGCTTCACAATACTGCTTATCCGATGCATCTGGAGAAACATTAAATATAAGCAGAAACAGGAAGGTGCTTCACTACTTCAGAAGACAAAACTGCAAGTGGATGAAGAAAAATTTACAGAACCACAATTTCAAACAGCCACAAGTTCTTCATACATAGTAAGCAAGGGCACGTATTCTCAGAGGGAAGCTAAAGGAAATAACATCAGATTGGACTTCCCTTACATAACTCCTTGCATAATTCTCTGTTTATTCCACCATTACTTTTGTTCTCCTGCATAACTCATCTACTCACTCTGAAAAACTCTTACATAGGAGATGCAATTAAAACAAGAAATGTAAACAAAGTAAAGCAGTTTTGCTATCCTAGACTACACACATCATTATGGAGAAGCTCCTTTTAAAAGTCTCATCCAAGGAGCTAAACTCTTCCCTACTGCCCCACCACCCAGTATGAAAAATGCTCCCAGTGAACTATTTTCTGGTTCTGGGGTAGATAATCAGCAAGATTATCAGAAGAGAAAAATAATTTTCAGAGAGCAAGTTGTATTTAGTCTTCTGAGTTTGAATGTTCTTGCAGGCATGTCAAGTCTGGACTTTACACCAGTAACACTTTTAAGTGAGGACACAATAAATTTGACAGAAGGTTTACGTTTTAAGGAAAGAGAAAGCAAAGGGTGAAAAAAAGGCAAAAAAGAGATGGCTTGAAAAGAGCTGCTTGAGAATTTGGAGCACAAAAAAGGTGCCAGTTCGGGTCAGCATTACATATAATTATGTGCACTTCCATTTTAACTCCTTTTAGATCAACCTGTGATTGACAAAGGTTTTCCCCCCATCCTCCCTCCAACCTTATTTGCAGATAACAAAATAAATTGGCTAGCCCAGATAAAGGGCAGAAGAAACCTCAAACCACAAAACACAACCAAAGTGATCAGGAAAGGTGTAAAACGGAATTATAAAGAAGCAGACAAAGACAGTAATTTCATTATAATTAAGGCTGAAACAAACTTTCCACTAGCTTCACCAAAACGTACGAAAAATCACAAAAAATTTCCTTTTAAAATTTTTTTTGAATTACAATCTTACAGATGATTCTTTGGGAGATCCTGAAAGTTTCAGAAGAAATGATCTAACCATATCAACATTTATTTTCTTGAAAACATTCAGCAAACAGTTGATAGAACTTAGAGTTAATGAGTTGTCTTCTGTTCTCCTTTGTCAAAAATGTACTCAGTTTATGCAGACAGAATACAAAACTTCTTGTGAAAAACAGGAAAATAAATAACTAAAATTTCCTAGGATTCCCATGGGTTGCCTTCTTGCTTCTGGTCACTGAGAAAAACAAATCCATTTCAACTCCTCCAGTCCCTCCTGCCTAAAAGGGTTAGGGCAGTCTCTTCAGGAATTCACACACCATGAACTTTCTGGCATAAACATCAAATCCATTAGGTGATATTGGGAAGGGAGTATTTATTTTACTGAAATAAAGAGTTTCCACATAAATTATGATCCCCATAGAGCTATCGGTGGGGTAAGGGTCCTACAGCTGACGTTATATTGCCTGAATAGCCCCACAGAGGACCTTCTGAATTCCATCCAGGCCCAGTGAGAAGGCTCTGATGGACAAATTGCAATCACATGGGAATGAAAAAGGGAAAGGGAAAACAAAGCAAAGTGCAGCTGTGAAACATGAGACACCTTCAGGAAAGAAGGCAATCAGGAAGACATTTGGGGCAGGAGGGTAAAAGGGGCTGTTCTAGAAATTACCAGACGACAGTCTCAAATTGGTCTCATGATCCATGAGGGCTGTTAAAGAATGTTTCTCAGAGAATTAGGGGAGAGGAGATTTGCAGCACGCAGAGGCATAGAGCTTTTTAAAAACCTGATTTTTCCAATATCTGAAAATTATCTAAAGGAAGACATCCCTAGGATATAAGTGATTTTTCCTGAATAACAGAGAACTTGGGAATTCAGATCTATTCTTCTATCTGTTAAAAACACACATTTTAAAGGAAACATTAAAAATACGCTCCAGAAATAGAGTGATAATGAAATATGAGACATTGGTATCACTGCACAAAGTAAAGACAGCAAATGCAAAGCTATTTTTATCCCATCACGATTCTGAAATCGGACAAGTTATCTGACCAAAATTAAGCTTAATGGCCTGTAACACAATAACATTACATCAAAGTAATCTGCTCCGTGGCTGGTGTCACTGCCACTTTGTTTTTTTTTTTTTTTGACAACGGGGCTTGCTACCTTCAGACAGGTTTCACTTGTCCCAAAAGAGGAAGAGGGTCTTTGCC
>NW_010127320.1:0-5304 GCF_000699245.1 Pterocles gutturalis | reverse complement strand
ATCCCCAGCACAGCTGCCGGATCCATCCCAGCAGCTCCCAGCTCGCTCCAAGGGAACCACATGCCTGGAGCAAGCATCCCGCAGCCATTTGTGCCAGGACAGACCCCGGAGGGCAGCCCCAAACCCCCCAGCTGCACAGCCACAATCCTGCATCCCGGCTGTTCCATGCTCGTGGTGCCACAGGCCAGGACCCCGCAGCCCTGGGGACACCGGAGGCTGTTTCCCAGCCCCCCGAGCTGTGGTGGTCGAGGGTTCCCATCACCGCTGTGCCATGGTGGTCGGCACCTCCGCAGCCCTTGAGCGGCTCAGCCCAGGGCTCAGCCCTGCAGTGCTGGGGAAGGGTCGGGCACTTTGCCGCGACCACCAGCACATCGCCTGCATGCCAGCCTCCGCTGCGTGCCGCTCCCGGACCGGGACATGTGCTGACAAGGACCTTGCCTGCTCCTCTTCCTGCAGCTCCCGAGCTGGCCCAGCCCAAACCAGTAATTACCACTTCTGTCCGTGGGCAATTACCAATCTCGTTGCTGTGCTGCTCAGGGAGGCTGGTGACAGTCTGGATCTGTGCCACAGGGTGTCCAGTCGCTCTGTCCCGGCACTGGGGGGGAGCTGGAGTCGTGGCTCAGCAGCACCAGGTGCTGCACAAATGCTGCCGGGCGGCTGTGGGAGCAGAGACCCTGCGTGATGCAGAGTGGGGTGATGAAGGCTCTGCTATAGGGAGCCTGTAGCACCCGTCGCACAGGTCCCAGAACGTGGCAGCACCCGGGTGCAGGCACACTCTTCTCAGCTGTAATCTTAGCAAATCAATTGATCAGCCAATCAAACAATCAATCTCTGCACTTAAATAGCCTGACAGGACCAGCCCAGCTTCCTCTGCAGCTGGGAAGTCCTGTGGGGACTCATCCTTTCCGGGAAGAATTGCTTGTTGCTTGTGTAGGTGGGAGCCAGGAGGGTTTGTTCCTGGGCTGGGGCAGCTTGGCAGTACCTTGGGGTGCACTGGGCTTGCTGTGCCCCAGAAAATGCTGCTGGAACCCCTCCTCCTGGAGCTTGGCCCAGCTTCTGCCCCAGAGGAAGAAGCAGCACCAGGAGGCTCCCCCAGGAGGAACGGGCATGGGGCTCTCCCCGCTCCGGGGGATGAGCTGGGGGGCAGAGCCGCAGCCTGGCGTGGGGTGAGCGGAGGCTGGTGCTGGCAGCCCCGTGGGTGTGGGCAGCCCGAGCTTGCTTGGCAGCCACGTGTGGTGGAGGAATCAGGTTTTGCTGCTGCACACAGCAATTCCAGCAGCGTTGTTATTGCTGAGGTTCAGGAGGTGTTTTGGAGACGGGTTTTCCCTGTGTTCAATGTTCTCTGAAAGGTGATGTTTTTAAAAAATTTCAGGTAGAGCTGCTCCAGTCTTGTTTGAGGTTCATTGCTGAACTGCTGAGATAATGCTTTCGTGTTTCAGAACCACAGCCCCTCCAGCAAAGCCGCCTCCCTGGCTGCCCAGGCAGAGCTGGAAGGACCTGAGAAGCTCCAGCTGAAACCCTTCCCTGGAAGCCCAGGTGAACTGTCCGGCAGCATAGATGCATCGTCCGCCCTTACCCTGCCACCAGACTGCGTGGGACAAACCCTTCAGCCTGGGGACTCCTTTACATGGCTGAGACTTTGCTTGCACCAGATAAAAACTATGGATTGTCATCCTGGAAAGGGATAAGGACCGTGGAGGTATGTGCTTTGACTCACTCCATGGGGGCAGTTTGGCGGTTTTGGTCATTACAGAGCAGCTCTGCAGCCAGGCTGCTGCTTGCTGCGATGGGGGAAGGATCTGCTGGAGGCTTTGGTCCTTGCAGCTCCCGTCTACCCGGAGAACGGAGAGGGGAGAGGAAATCCCAGAGCCCCCCCCAGGCTGTTATGGCTGGGCCAGGGCCAGCCTGGCCCCCAGCTCGCGTGCGGGGCTCCAGTGTTCCCTGGGTGGCTTTTGTTGCAGAGGAACCTTTGTTCAATGTGTTTTACTTGGGGTTTTGTGTCCAAAATTAAATCTGAACTCCTGCAGCTTCTTGTTTGATTTTGTGGAGCGGCTTGAGAGCTGGGTTGGCAGCGTGTTGGGGCTGTTTATTTTTGGATGGAAGTTCTTGTGATTGCAGTGGATGGAGAAGACTGGAAAAGCTGCACAAAACCTCTCCATCCTTTCACAACTCGCTGGGCAGCTGAGCAGCTCCTCGCCGCTGCGCCGGCGGACGGCAGCCTCGCTGGGAGACACATGCGCAGACCCGCTGCTGATGGAGAAAATCCCATAATTACACTCAGCTGCCAAGGAGCAGCATCGGCTCAAGCGATAAGAGGAGGAAGAGCACCGGGAGCACAGCCCTCTGCGGGGCTGCTGGAGGAGCCAAGGGGTCGGCAGCAAGGTGCAGGACGAGCAGAGGATGTGCAGGTAGCTCCCTGCGGTGCACAGGGGAAGGGGTTCCCACCTTCTTCTGCCCCGGACCCACAGCCTCCCCGCTCCCCTGCCAAGGAGCAGCATCGGCTCAAGCGATAAGAGGAGGAAGAGCACCGGGAGCACAGCCCTCTGCGGGGCTGCTGGAGGAGCCAAGGGGTCGGCAGCAAGGTGCAGGACGAGCAGAGGATGTGCAGGTAGCTCCCTGCGGTGCACAGGGGAAGGGGTTCCCACCTTCTTCTGCCCCGGACCCACAGCCTCCCCGCTCCCCCGGGCAGGGGGATGCCCTCACCGGTGGAATCGCTCCCCAGTGCTCGATGTCGGGTGTCCCAGGCAGCCTGTGCCACTCTGGGGACATGGGGCAGGCGGGACCTGCTGCCACCACTGAGCCATGGGCTGTGGGAAGAAGGTCATGGCTGGGGACAGAGGGACTTCAGTGCCTCGTTCCTCTGGATTTCTCCTGACTTGCCTGGCTCTAAGAAGATTAGGGACAGATGGGCTCAGAGGCTCACTGGCACCCAGGCTTGAGGCGGGGGGTGACGGCGCAGAAGCGCAGGGCCCTGGGGAAGGGGGGGTTATTCCCACACGAGTCCCCAGGGGATGGAGTCTCCTGGGATTCTGCTCCTCTGTGCTTCTCTCCCCGCTGGCACTGACTGCAAAAAATAATTCACCAAACGTGGCCCCGTGTGCGCCAGCAGCAGCCGCAGCGATGCACTTGTGAAGCCGTTTAGATTTCCACGTGATGACCCAATTCAGGGTGGGTTTGCCTCTGTGTTTTCCCAGTGCTGCTGCCTCTGGGTGGGTGGTGGCAGCTCCAGACCCTGCTGCTGAGCTCGGTTTTAAGGCCACTGCGCTTGCTCCACGCCGACAGCCCCTGGGCCTGAGTGCTCCGACTCTTCATGGTGCTTTCCTGAGCGTTACAGGATGCTGGGCACTCTGTGCACTGGTTTTCTTCCTGCAGCAGCGTCTGAAAAAAACTCCCGTGTGCTCCATGGTCCTGTGTGTTTTACAGAAGCTTTGCAGAGCGAACAGTCTGCTGCAAAGGGGGTTTTGCCCTTTCAGAACGTGTTACACTGGGGGCAGGGTGCGTGTCCCTTCAGCTGCGGGAGCGAAGGTGCTGGGGATGCTCCAGGGGTTTCCAGCACACCTTGGAGTAAATTCCAGCCCAGCTTCCAGCAGAGTTGACTCTTCCTCATCGTTTTGAAACAGCCC
Organism: Pterocles gutturalis; assembly: GCF_000699245.1. Taxonomy (NCBI): domain Eukaryota; kingdom Metazoa; phylum Chordata; class Aves; order Pterocliformes; family Pteroclidae; genus Pterocles; species Pterocles gutturalis. The sequence goes on along the minus strand of NW_010127320.1, from coordinate 1,681 downwards.
CAGCCAGCCATCGCTGAGCTGCTCAGCACCAGCACTGGGTTTGAACTGCGAGGCAAAGGGGCAGCTTGTCTTTGGAAGGAGACAATAATTGCAAGTCAGATTTGCTTGTTCAATACTCTATTGACAGATTTGCCTTGGCAACCTGGAGCAGGGTTTCATTGTGTGCATCCTACCTCATGGCATCCTATCGATCGGGTGGGTGGGTTTTGCTTTTTGTGGGTTGTGTTTCTTTTTTTCCAAGCATACCTACTCATCCTTTTTCTTGTCTTTCTCCTCCGTGCTGTTGACCGCAGCAAGGGCTATGTTATAACCCAGTTCTCAGATTGGCCACAACTTCAGAGAGAAGCCAGAGCTGACAAAAGCAGAAGGGCAGATCCTCGAGCCCAGCTGGCCAAGGCTGCAGGCGGCCAGGTAGGAATGAATGGGGCCAGCGCCCTCCCCCTCCCTCCAAGGACACTGTCGTGTGAAAGAGTTGCAAAGTCCGCGCCTGTGAGAGCCGCCTTGAAGGAAATGCTGCAACTATTCATGAATTAACTTTCTGTTATTATTTGGTGCTCAGCCCGGCGTGCTCCTGGCTCTGCCGGGGCCGGCAGGAGGAAAAGCCAAGCACCCAAACCACAGCCTTGGAGCCTTCGTGGAGGAATTGGGGGATTACAGCTGAAAAAGAACGGCTGGTTTGAATTGCTAATAATGATACAGACTAATGAGCAACATCAGAAATGATGGCATGTGTAATCAGTGCTGCTTGATAGCAAACATCCAGCGGGTCTGCAGGAGCTGCTGGTGTGAGAGGGGAGGGGAAGCGGAGCATCTTGTGTTCTGGAGAGGCAGAACCCAGCCCAAGCGAGGCACTGCCGCAGAGCTGGCTCTGTCTCCAGGGTAAGAACTTTATAAATAATGATGAAAAGAATAAACCCAGACAGAAATCAGCTCTGGGTAGTAGGAGGGAACATGGCCAGCAAGTATTTGAGGGGAAATTGCCTTGGTATGCTTCCTAGCACCTGCAGGAAGCCCATCTGTCTGTGGCTGTTAGAGGTTTTGTCTTACAGCTGCACCCCAGCAGCCCCCCCTCAGGATCAGGCCCTTGCTGGGTCACCCCCTCCATGGGCACACGGGGGGTGGCCGGAGCCCCCACACTCACTCTGCCCATCTGCCCCTCTTCACACGTCTGCCTGGGACAGTCCCGCTGCCGAGGGGAGCGGTGCACATTGATGACACTCTGCTGGTAAAGAGGAATCGGAATTTTTGCACAGGTGTGTGGTGGGGGGGAGAATCCCCCCAGAATGTGTGTCTGCACCTCATCCCTGCCTTATAGACAGGCAAATCAGAGACAAAATGCATGGAATTAAACAACTGCTGTCTTGGCTTTAAAAGGCAGTGGTTGGCTCCTGTTTCTTTTGGTTGGAAACCTTTTTTTTTTTTTCTTTTCTCATCCCTGTGATATGCCCCAACCAGTCAGCAAGAGGCAGCAGTTGGAAACGTTTCCTGCTTTCCTTATTTAGGATATTTTATGTGGTTCAAATAAGGTGTCCTCTTTCAAATTGACAAAGGGGAAGATGTATCAGTTCATGAACTGCTGCTATCTCAGCAAGGTAAGAGACAGAAAATCACCACCATTACGATCATTACTGCGAATCATGTGCAATCAGCCCAGTAACAGAAAGCAGATGAACATCCTGAA
>NW_010127319.1:15270-36782 GCF_000699245.1 Pterocles gutturalis | reverse complement strand
TATATTTATATTTTTATATATATATAAAAAAGCACTTGGTTTCCAGGGGCATTCATAATGAGGTCCACAGTGTTTAGAACTTAAAATTCTTTTTCTTTGTTTGGAACAGTGTTTTAAAGTTTTGTTTTAATTAAAAGACAGTCTTAAAGCATGTTGGACTTCAAAAACATGAGTTTGTTCATGTCTTCTGGACTGAGTAGCCGTCTCCTTTTGATTAAGAGAGCCTGCTCACACATATTTACACATTCGCTTCTGGCACCAACAGCAGGCACTGCTAGGAGCCAAAAGGCTAGCTTGGCTAGTTTTGTATGCTTTTGGGTAACACACGACCAGTACTGAAACAGGTCAGGGGTGGCCTGGAAGAGAGGTTCTTGCAAATAATCATAGACTTCATTTTTCCCGAACCAATCTTCTTCCTGAGCTGCTGTGGCTTCCCCTGCTGCCCGAGGCTTCTTGGTTGAAGGTTCAAATTCTGTTTCTTCTGCCCAGGACTCTTTCACCTCATTGATCAACTCACAGACCTTGCCAATGATCTCTTCGTGCTGGTACGGTGGGACGGGCCGCAGCTTCTGCTGAGGGTCTAAGATCATGGCTACCTTGTGTGCCGAATGAACTTTGAAGTTCTCTTTCAGCGCCTCCAAGAAGAGGTGGCAGAGTTTGCTGACTACGCCAGCATCGTTAGCTTTGGAAGTGAACAGTTTCTCCAGTTTGACGTAGGTGGGCAGTACCAGCTGCAAGGTGGGCCTGCGCTCGTTGCTCAGCTCAATCACTGCCTGTTTCACCGGGGCCAGAATGGCTGCCAGGTTGCTGAGCAGGTGTTTGTTTAGGTTTTGGATGAGGTTCATCTTCTTGGCCCTGCTGTAGAACTCGCAGATCTGCTCGTAGCGCTCGTGGACGAGCAGGAGGGAGTCGGTGACCGAGTTCCAGCAGGGTGGGGGAGAGGTCTCTTCCAGGGAGCCAAAGGTCTCCTTCGAGAGGCCCGTGGATCCTGCCAGATCTTCACAGACATTCAGGAGCTCGATCACTTCGTGCATATTGCGAGCCTGTAGTGTTCGCTTATTCAGCACGCTCTGCACTACTGAGTTCAAGGCACAGGCCGAACAACGCAAGCACATGCCTGCCTTGGAGAACGCAGAGGAATTGACTTTGCAGTCTGTGACGTACACCGTCCTGATCTCCGACATCACAAACTCCGAGAGCACGTTCTGTACCCAGTGGTGGATAAAATCACCATTATCTCGAATGTCTACACCCTTAATTCCCAGGACGTAACTCTTGATGTGGTTGCCCTCCACCTGATAAGCTGTCAGGATGTAGCAAGAGTCGGGGCCGATGCTCTGCGAGTGGCAGGTGACACCGATGCCAAGGCATGCGTTGCTGCCCAGGGCGCAGGTGACTTTCACCTTCACTTGGTTGTACATCCGAGGCAAATGCTTCAGAGCCAGTGTGTTGAAATTGCCAAGGATTTCGGTGACAGAGAAGGCACCATAGCGAGCTCCGCTATCCACCAGGGTCTGTGCTAGCTTGATGAATTCCTTCCCACTCACCACACTCAGAGCCCCAAGGTCAGTGCACATCACCCTCAGGAGCCTCTCGGCAATGTTCTGCCGCTCCTTCTCTGGGATCGCGCTGTTCCCTACCGAACCGCTCGCGGATGCTGCAGTGAAACAGAAGGAGGGAGAGAAAGTCCCGGATGAGAATTGCTCCTCCGCAATGGGAGAGGGGAGGAAGTCACAAAACAATTCTGAGAGAGACCTAAAGAGGTGGAACATGCCCAGATGGTGGGAGAGACATCTCCAACCCTGGATTTCTTCCCCCAAGTGTTTCTGGACAGAGGAACCTCCAGGAACAAGCCCTCTTCCTGCTCAGAGCAGGAAGGAACTTATCTGCATGCTTTCCCTGGTGCTTCTCAGTCTCAGTGACTGAGAGCACACACTGTCTACTCACAATCCAGCACTTTAATCAATGGCATCTCAGTGGTGTTCATTGAGGAACTGCCCAGATAAGTTATAATCACGTGTGCCATGTCCTGTCTACAGGTCACAGCTTAGCCCAGCTAGAAAGCTGGACATCTTTCCATTTTTGTGATTTGAGCCTTTTCTTTGAGACAGTTATTTTAAGAGGAGCTGCTTCCTCCATCATCTCAAACAGTACTGAAGCCCAAATTTCCATTTCTTCCTCTGAACTCCATCAACCCTACTTTTTGTGGCTGATTTCAGACAATGTGAATGTCATTTTTGGCCATACTGGAACACAAAACATCATGGTTTTGTATCACCCTTCCCCCAGGTTGCTCAGCTCAAGTGCTTTGGAACTGATTTCCCACAGGGCTGTATTTTACCTTTTCCCGTTCACAGGACGAGCTGGAGATCAAGCCAGACACTGGCTGCCTGCCAGCACAGGGAGTGACAGGTTATGCTTATGTCACACCATGATGACTGTATTAATTTTTTAACCTCAGGCAGGAAAGTCTGACCTTGGATCATAAGCTAACTATTTCCACGACTTCCCAAATGCATCTTTTCCTTACAAACCTTTCCTACTCCCTCCCCAGGGTTCCCAGTACTTTTTGCATATGAGTGCTCATGTAATGGGAATGTTCTGCAGGACAGCACTTGAATTACAGATGAAATCAAGCGCAGCTAGGCGAGACAAGGGCCTTGCGCAATGCCCATCACTGCTGCACCCTCTCTGACAGTCACTTGCTCAAGGCAGACAGGTAAGCCTGGGACAGAAGAGCAATCACTGCTACGTACTATTGTTGGCGTTATTTCTTTGGAGCTGTGGTTTCCACTTTTCTTCAACAACAGTTAGAGGTGATCTGGGCTGGCTAGAGGCAATATTGTTCTCGTTGTCAGCTGTGGGGCAAGAGACAGGGAGGTGTTAGAACCACAAGATACTAATGCTGAAAGCACAAAGAAAGGGAAACAGCACCCATCTGCTCAGCATTTACTTATGGTTTCCTCAACTAAGGTGACACCAATCTGTAGATTTTAAGCAGTTTTCAAGTGAGATGGCACAGTACCATCAGAAACCTTGAAAATTGCCTTTGGACTTGTAAGCTATCCCCTCCCAAAAAGCAGCTGAAATGACAGTGGCTTTTTCTGTGCATTGGTGACATTGATGCCATCAGCACACCTTAAGAAATATCTCCCAAGTCAACTGAAGTTGCACATCAGGAGGAACAGATGTTCCTTGTGCAGCCTAACTTGTGCAATTCACTTGCTTTTGAAAAGAAAAACAACTATTTATCCTTATTTTGCCTTGCTGCCTCTTTCTGCACCACAGGTGGCTTCCCTTTACTGTTAAGCACTTTGTTTTTCAAGCTATGCTCAACTCCTCTGGATCTAAGGATCTTATTACAATCTTCATATATGTTCCTCCCACTGTAGGAGAGGGCCAGTCTCCTCTCAGGCTGATCGCTGCTGCCTCAGACTGGAAAAAGAAAAAAAAAAGAACAAACCAAGTTTCTGGAGTGTGACCAAAGATCATTCCTCTCTATGGCTAAGAAGATACCTACTGCCCTCGGGATCTTTGTGGTCATGCTCCCATTTCTGTAGATGTAACTGGGCTAAACACTTTGGCTGCCAATCTGGTGGAATCTTTCAAGATCAGTAAATTCTGTATTGTATCCATGTTCTTTCCCCTCCTGTGCCCTGAGAACTTCTCCCCACCCTCTAGAGGAAATTTTCTAGTTCTTAGGATGCTTCACTAAGAAATCGTGCTCTGAAACAGGCTGTGAAGCAACAATAAAATGCACAATGAAGAAGGATGGAAGAGGAATGAGAAAGATGGGAGAGACTGATGACCAGGCTGAACAGAAGGATGGAATTAAAACCACAGAAGACAAAACAGGTCCTGTCCTCATCACAGCTGGACTCATCTAACCCAATTTTGGACATCTCTGTTAGGCACACCTCACTTCAAAGTGGCCCCTTGGGGCTCCTTTTACGCACAGTGGTGTAAAGCAGACTGAAGGGTGTGAGTCATTCACCCAGGCAGAACCAGATGCCTCTTGCAGTGTAGGACCCACCACGCTCTGAACTCACCTGGGGTCAATGACTTCTTCTCCACAGATTATAAAGGAGTCCAGGCTGACCAGCTCAGGCGGCAATATCTACAGCCTAGCCACACCAGCATGCAGTGAAATGAAGCCTGCCCCAGCACTCCAGAGAGCAGAGCATGAGTTAGAGCAACGCCTTCTTAAGGCACACCCAGGCACTTTGCTCTGCAGCCCCGGCTGACCTGGTGCTGGGCAGAGCAGTGGGCTGCCCATCAGAACACACAAGAGAGACAAAAGTTGCTCTCCTTTGTGTGTTGCAATGACCTGGGAGAGATGAGAGGCCAGCAAAGATCTAGAGACAAGCAATGATGGGATGAAACTCCAGTGACCTCTTCCGTATGAGCAAGTCCTCTCAAATTTGAGCCGCACTGCACATTAACTGCTGGGGCATTCATAGATCTTGCTGTTGAACAGCCACAGATTGCACAGTTGTTGTTAGGTCTGGGCACTGCACTGGCCACAGACTGGATCAATACCTAAGAGCAAACCAGGATAGGACAGAACCGGGGGAGACTCTGGGACTCCCTCGAGGACTGCATGTGCCCAGGGAATTCCCCGGTCACAGCTGGTACCTGGGGAGCACTGCCATGCTCAGGGCTGCAGCCAGATGTCGGTCTTTGCAGGTGTGGAAGACAAGAAAAGAGCAGGAGGTGCTCCAGTGGATGCCAGTGATCAGATACGACCCATCACTTTTTCCCCAGCATTTGCTTAGACCAAGTGCTCAGAGCTAATGCCACCACTGTCCACATCTCCAACCATCTGTGGGCAGGCAAAGGAAAATGCTGGTTGTCGCCTGCCACCTTTGTTTATGGTTCAGGCCTTCCTTGTCTTGGGGAGGGGCAGAGGGCGGGGGAGAAACCCTCTATATTTCATCTCCCCAACTCTTTCATCTATTTCATAATAATAGGGGACTTATTATGCAGAAATATCCACTGGCATTCAATATGGCATTAATGAGATTTGTGCATTTCAGCCTCATCTTCCTTATCAGGCAGTCTGTGAACTACACAGATCATGGTTCCTTAGTTTCTCTTCATGCCTACAATCCTTTAATCCAGGTTCAGCCTAGCTGTCCTTTTATTTTTTTAGCTATAGATTGTAGGAAGGGCATTATTATATGGTAGCACTCGACCTGAACAAAGTACTCTAAAAGGAGCCAAAGCTATAAATTGTACAGTGTAATTACAGAACAAATTCCTTTGCCTGGTGTTCTGCTGTTCTGTTTCTGCCTTTCAGCCTCCAATTTATATTCTAATTGCTTCTTCTCATTGTGTAGCTCCTTTATGGAGCTATAATCTCTCCTTATTACCTTCCAGCCTCCAGGCTCAGCCCTCTGAATGCCTCAAGAGCCGGTATGTCCCTGCTTTTGCTCCTGGAGGCCAGCAGCACGTTCCCCACCTTCAGTCACTTGAGAGAGGGGCTCAGTGGATGCATCACGTGTAGTTGGAAGAGATTAGCCCTTCGCATCAGACATGATAAGCCAAACTGGACTCCTGAACACATTCACTGAGGGAGTAGTCGACCCGTATGCGCTCCTTGTATCTGCATCCCCATAATGAAACACTCCTTGAGCCAGGCACGTGGACTGGTGTCAACGGCTACTATGCCAGTGTCCCCAGTACGTGGGTTCTATGCCACCAGTTCTGCTGACTACTGCAAGGTCTCTGCAACCCCCAGACTTCAGAGATGTTGTGCCAATACCGTTTCTTCGATATGAAAATCCCCAAGCTCTGACAGGCTAAAAGGCAACAAGCTGTGACCAGAGTAACTGCAAGTCCTGTGTCACCTCCCCTGTTGCTTGCTGCAGCCCAATATCCAGACCTGGACACCCCCAGAGCTGTCTGTAGCTTTCACAAGTCTTCGTTTTGTTTTGCCCTCATCCCACACCAGTAAATATCGCGCCGCTCGCCCCCAGCTGTGCAGATCTGGAGGAAGGGCTGCTGTTCCCTCCAGGGGAAGGGGCATGAGCACAGGACTGGCAAGCGCCACGCACAGAGATGCCAGAGCAGGGGACAGCTGCTTTCGCAGGGGGCAGCCTTGGTGACGCCTGGAGAAAGCACTGAAAGAAAACACGTACAAGCTGGTTGTCGCTATGCCAGCGACATCTGGGGGAAGCAGTGAAACAGAAGACGGTGACTTACAAACAGAGCAGGGAGAGATGAGAAAATCCTGAGTTTAACAGGAACAATCCTGAGTTGGAGAGAGGGGATCTCTGCTGACGCTGCATGTGTCAGATCACTGATACCTGCTCCCTCCAGCCCTGCTCTGTGTCCAAAGTAACCCAGGTGAGCATGCCCAGGCCACGGGCCACTTGTAAAGAAGAGAGAAAGAAGACGCTGCAGACAGCACTAGCTTAAAATTTTCAATGGCTCACACCTTGCCAGTGAGTTGCCACTCTCCCCTTTTACCCCCTAGCCTTGGTCCCCCTTTTCAGCTTCTCTACTCCTGTCACCAAGAGCTACAACTCAAAATGCCGCGTTTCAGTACCAGAGACCAGAACAAGGAACAGGACGGCCAGGACGCAGCTTGGAGGCAAGCAGAAATTGCCACCAACAAAGAGCAGGAACAGACCCCAACACCACGGAGTGACAGCAGCCACCACCCTGAGTCGGGGAACACGACACATTAACTAGCTTATGCTCTAAAAGAAAATATCCACAAATCTCATACCTTCTTATACCAAATCACCCTAAATGCTATTCATACTCATTATAAAGATGATACTGAATAAATAAAGTAGCTGCTGAACATCCCATAAACCCTTCACTAAGATTTGCCAATGAGAACTGAACTGGAACCGGGGAACCGCATGGATGAAGAACTCAAGGGACACTCATTAAAACTAGGACTAAAACTAAAACACAGAACAAGATAAGAACTTTGATGAGAATTACTGTTACAGAATGGAAAATATGTTTTTCCTCAAGCCACTGGTCCTCCCGTGCCACTCTACTCAGGGCTTACCTGTAAAGCGAGGGCACATGCAAGCACTGAGCCTGTATCTCATGAGAACAGCTGACAGAGAACACAGGTTTTTCGAAGGTGAATTAATTTGTAAACCTGTGTTGATTCACTTGAATTTTCATTCAAGAGGAAAAAAAAATAAATATTCTGCCAATATATATTAAAAAATCCTATTCCTACATTTTTGAATATTTTGAATGCTGTCCTTGAAACAGCTTTGGCTTTGAAATGTTAAAATCACCTCTTACATATTGAGATAGAAAACAAAAAAGGTGGCTTAGAAACAAAGTAGTGGAACTACTCCTCAGAATTTTCTTTTGTAGATAGCTGAGAAAGTAATGAATACGACTGATGAAATGGCAAATTCTTCTTCTGAGAACACATTTCAGTTTTGCAGAACTCCAGGAGCCACAAGCACGGAAAAGGACTTGTGTAGGCAAAGGCTCTGCTGCCCTGCAAGCACTGTTGCTTTGTTTGCTTCAATGAGAACTACTCTTTTTGCAGGAAGAGAGATTTAATCTGCTGTAGGAGTAACCCACTAACGCTTACGCAATGAGCATTCCCTAGATACCTCTGGATAAAGGGAATGAGCAGTTTGACGTGCTCTGTGTGGCACGTTTCCTCTCTTCCTGTGGAAAGGAGTAATATCTGTGTGATACCCTGAGCCTTGCATTGTTGCAGCCACTTCTATGTGCTTCAGCCTTTGAGGTTTTTGGGTGTTTTTTTTTTTTCTTTCTGCAGGTGAAATTACTGGGGCTTTGGAAACCGTGAGCACAGAAAGCTCTATTGACACACAACGGGGTCAACATCAGGTATCAGCGCAGACTTTAATTCTCCGCTTTAAGGGAGTCGAAGTGCCCAGCTTACCTGCGTGGGACTGCATGTGCTCCAGGAGATTGTTATAAAACTGGAACTGGATTCCACAAGCTCCACAGGTGTAAGGCTCTGTTTGGGAGAAATCAGTTCAGAAGAATTATACAAAGTATGCAGGGAAGCAGCACACGTGCATACTTCAGTTTGTACAGTAGCGGGGCAGCGCCGTAGGGCCCGGTCCTTGTTACCGCAGCCCACGTGTGCCCATCACAGCAGCTCCTCAGAACCGAACCCGCAGGGCTCGGGCTGTGGTTCGGGAAAGCGCTAGGGCACGTCACTGCTTCCTGGGCTGGGGGCAGGCATTTATCCACGTGCTTCCCTCCACTGCCAGGAGAAGGTCTGGCACCGCAGAGGGACAGCTCGTGCGCTAAAGCGAAGCACCTGCCGGGGTGTGTGTGTGATCTCGTGAATCTGCACAAAGATTTGACAGGCTACACACTGACCGGGCTTTACCAGCTCATGCCTGCTGCAGGCTGTTTTAAGCATATCCTTGTTCTTTTTAAAGCTTGAAAGCAAAGCATAGTGAATTGATTTGACATCCAGTTCTGTCACATTCCAGTCTCTGCTGCCTTTTCTGAGTAAGACAAGGAGTACTGGGTTGTGAAAAATCCTGTTGATCAGAAGCTGGGGCACAGAGAAGTGCCATGGGGAAACTTAGCATCATTTTTTTTTTTTTTTTTTTTTGTGGCTGTCAACAAGTGCAGTGAGACTGGGGAACTGTGAATGCCACTGGGCTCAGTGGCAGCAAGTTGCCGGGGTTAAGCAGAAGTGGAAGGGAAGAAGCACAGAAACCAGAGCTGTGCCAGAAGGCTGAGAGCAGAGCAGGAGAGCCATGTTGCCAGAGTAATGTGGATGAGCTGGAGTCAGGAAAAAGCTGGGTGCAGAGCTCCCTCAGGAGCTGAAAGATATGTTTAGTTCTTTTCTAACATGTATGTTGAAAGTGCATTTTTTCCACTGAATTAACCTAATAGCGAATGTTTGCAGTTGCTCGTTTAAACAGCATTAGTCGAGCGCATTAGTTGACAGATGGAATATCAAACGACAGTGGCTGAAGTACGTTAACATTGCATTTTGCTTCTGTACCTCCAGATACACCAGCACACTGCCACCGTTTATGCTGTGGCATTCTGTTTCCTAACAGCAGCATGGACAAGTGCAAGCATTTGGTATATAAACAACTTTGCATATAAATGTCTGGCACACACACAGAGCAAGGTCTATTGCTACAATATACCAGAAATCTGCATCTACATTTGAAGGGAAAAACACGTTCTGCACCAATGAAACTTAAGAAATCTATTGCACATAAGCAAAAGCACCAGCATCCAGGATGGAAGAACGAAAATACAGGAAAGCACAAGCCTGACTTGGCTATAATCTGCAAGATGTCTATCTCAGGTAGCAAAACCCAGAATTCATCAGATGGCTACAGGAAGCTGCGAGGAAAAACATAAAAGAGACCATAAGCAGTTTGTATAAGCTATACTTATACGCCGTAAGGTTAAACACCCTGCTGTGCCCTTCCCACAGAACCTACAGCCCTCTAAAAAGATGGAGCCAGCTCCATCCAGAGGAGCTGTGCTCAGTGCTTTATCTACCTTTCTGTATTTTCTTGGGATGCTACACCTGTGGTTTGGTGTAGTGAGGAAGTTTGGAAATACTGTACTTAAGTAACTGTGCTTGTGAAAAAAGGAGAAGACTTTGGCATCTGAGTAGTAGAATTTCAGCACAAGGAGAATTAACATGGACTGGGTGTTTCTGTTGAAGTCATCAGTGGTGAAATATCAGTTGTGGTAAAATGCCACAAAGAGGTACAATGTAACCTCATTGTTTAGACTCCTTTTTTAATTATCAGAGAGGAGAAGACCCCACATGGGTGCAAACCATCCCTCTTAGATACATACTTCCATGTCAGATCATTTGTGTTACGGGTGCACCTATTTGCCTCTGGAACCTAGACTGCTCAGATGGAAATGTCTCAAACGAAGTGGGTTGACTCCCCCTTCAAGTGTCAAAATTAACATTTGATTTATCGAACAAAAGAAGTCACACTCCAGAGAGGCTGCTGAATGCTGCTGACAGGTTCCTGGCAGGGTCAGAAGAGCTCCAGTGCTGCAGCCAGGGCAGCTTACAAAGCTTCCACCCCTGTTCTTTTCCCCAGGGCTTTGCTGGAGCCCCTTCCCTTGTAACAGAGTTGGAAGAGCAGAACATGCTGTACATGTCAGGTGCTTCAGAAAGTCTGAATTTCAGAGATGTCACACCGCGGCTCTCTGGGACACTTTCAGGTCTCCGTGTGACATTTACACATACGCAGGCACATGCATTCCCTTCTGTCATCTCTGCCTGTGGTAACCTTCGCCAGAAAAAGTGGTGGCAGAGCAATCCATCCTTCACTGCTGCAGTCCAAGGACTTGGTTCTCTGCTCCCAGACAAGTACACGAACTCCACGATTCCCCTAGAAGCAGGTTTCCAAGTAGCCACCAGAACAACTCTTCCCCTAAGCTCTGTTACAGGGCTCCTCACTGGGAAGCAGATCACTGCCATACATCCAGCACCCTCCGAGCAGCACACGCTCACATTCATTTTTCTCTCCTGTTTCATTACATCCTCACATTTCCTTCTGAGCTTACTTTGTCTCACGGAGCTGCTTTACCTTCTTCCTGTTATATTCTCAGCTATTTTATCACCATCAAGCTGTGTTGTCCTTCTAAGCTCTCCCCTTGCTGACTCCCCTTCATTCCTGACCAGTTTTTTCTGGGTTCTCCCCATCTCCATCCATCATGTGGTGACCATCAAGGTCATAGAATCATCAAATCATTAAGGATGAAAAAGACCTCAAGGATCATCAAGTTCAACTGTCAACCCAACACCACCCAACCCACTAACCCATGTCCCCAGGCACCACATCTACATGTTTCTTGACCCCCTCCAGGGATGGTGACTCCACCACTTCCCCGGGCAGCCTGTTCCAATGCCTCATCACTCTCTCGGTGTTTCCACAGTTCTTCATCTCAAGCTCCTCTGCCACTCCAACATACTGCATATACTGCATACTCAGTGCACTCAGTGACTCTGAAAATTGTCTCATTTGTAATTCTTTTCAGAAAAATCCAGTTGATTTTCATCCTGTTTCCAAAAGCCTCTGGAACCAAAACCACTGTTTACTTTCAAAACCTCATTTTGTGTTCTGAAAATGATAAAACCTTTTCTAAATATTTCTGAGATAAAGAGCCATAGAAATCTACAGTTTGCCACAAATGAAAATGAGTTAAGTAAAAACTAGGGATAGAATTTAAATTCATCTAACAATTCAAAAGTCTTTCCAAAGGGAGGAGGAAAGAGGCACTTGGGAGGATGTGCAGAATCCCCATGGAAATGAATGAACTTGCTTTACTTCCCAGGGCTTCATACTTCGGAGATTTCAGCTTCTAAGTCCCTTACGCTCCACAGGCAGAGAGCTGGGGTCAGGCTGGCTGGAAGGAGGGTGGGATGCATCAGTGCTAGGAGAGGGAGAGGGATCTGGAAGGTGGAGAGAAGAAAGAGGCAATCTGTACCTGAAACCCGGCAAAAGCCACTGCTGGAAAAGAACTGCTCATCTGGGCTGGTACACACAGCGAGGAAATCTCCCCTCCCTTTGATTTCTCCTCGCAACTTAAAGGTAGAGTCAACGGGAAAAGTTGTCAAAACTGAACACCCCTGTGAGCCACACTTGTGCCCCCTTCTCCCTCCTGGGGGCATACACCCCTCTACACCACTGCAGGACCTCTGCTTTTCCCTCCCCAGGGGGAATTTCAGCTCTCCTCTTCCTCGCTCAGCCTGAGGTTTGCAGCATCCAGGAGGGATCTGTTCTCCGTCAGCTGGTCTGAGCTCAGCAAGGGGCTCACAGGTCCTCCCATGACTGCTGCCATCGGCGAACCTCTCCTGTCCCTTTCGGCTTTGCTGGTGGCACTACAAGGAAAACTGGGACCATTTGTTCAACCCCCTGAGAACACCTGTGCTCCCCAACAGCCCCAGTTGGTTCGGGTGGCCAAGACAGGCGTTATGTACGAAGAAAGCAGGAAGAGTGGCTGTGCAGCCAGCTCAGAAACGGCGCAGAGACCTCCACCTGCAGGACCGCCCAGACAGCCTGTCACACGCTGCTGCAAACCTTCTCCCTCACCCCCTCAAACCCTTCATTATTTCTCAGGAACCAATTCCTCCTGCTGCTCCACATGTGAGGGGGTGGGAATTGTGTCAGGAACAACAGTATCCCCTGTCGATGAGAAAAAAACAGCCTTTCATCCACTTGCTCAGACAGGCTCCTGGCTCTCACCGGGGCCCATGGGCCTCTTCATAATGCCAGGTGCTGCAAACTTCCTAGCTCTGTTCCCTTGGCGTGGGCTGGGGAGGAGGGTGCTCTGCTTTTGCCAAACTTCCTCGGTTTGCATTCCCCTGGGCTGGTGCAGGACGTGGGCTACATCATCCCAAGATCCCACCAACTTCCAGTGGGCAGGCAGGGCTGCCGCACTCACACAACCTCCCTTCACGCACGGGAATGGAGGATAAATTCACCAGGCTGCATCAGGAGCTTTCCCCTCTTCTCCTTATTCCGCAGCTCACTCCTGGTACCCACTGCTCAGCCTAGAGCAGGCGGCTGATGGGGAGGGAGGGTGGGAAAACAGCCCAAAGCCCAAAAGCTCACGCACACAGCCACAGAAGGTGGAAGGAGATAGAGAGCTCACACGCCTTCAGAGTACTCTGCCTTTACTGTCTGGAATCCCGGGTTTTGGTTGCTCTTGCTTTGTTGGCCAGGCTGTGACCCAGGAACAATTCCTGCAGCTGGCACGTAGCAGTCCGTGGCCTCTCTGCTACTGACTGCTGCTTGTACATCCTACAAAAACTTCACATTAACAGATAAGCCATTAAGATGCTGCAATGCTCAATTCTAAACCTGTAGCCCAGCATTCTCACACTTTGCTGAATGTCTCAGAAGATGAAATGCCAGGCTGCTATTGTTCCTCTACCCACCTCCAGAAAGCAAGCCAGAAAACAAAGCCAAGACCAGAGCCATGAAGCTGGGGCAGCAGTCAGAGATGATGCATTTTCTGCAGGTCTTGGGATGTGTCTCAAGCTCTCCCATGGGTTCGTATTCAGCCACAGCTACGATGCACTTTCCTGCAGCAGCAGGAAAAGCTGGAGAGCCTGTGCAGCAACAGAGAAATGGCTCTGCCTGAGCCCTCACACAGGCTGCAGTGCGGGGAGCCTTGCAAAGCAAGCCTCTGGGCATCTCCTACCCTCTGTGTCCTGCCACGTGGCTGAGCTGCATGCAAGAGGCTTTCATAGAATCACAGGATGGTTTGGGTTGGAAGGGACCTTAGAGATTGAGTCCCCCCCCCTGCCATGGGCAGGGACACCTCCCACTAGCCCAGGTTGCCCAAAGCCTCATCCAGCCTGGCCTTGAACCCCTCCAGGGATGGGGCATCCACAGCTGCTCTGGGCAACCTGGGCCACTGCCTCACCACCCTCACTGTGAAGAATTTATTTCTAATAACCAGTCTAAATCTGCCCTCTTCCAGTTTAAACCCATTACCCCTTGCCTCTCACTGCATGCCCTTGTAGAAAGTCTCTCCAGCTTTCCTGTAGGGCCCCTTCAGGTACTGCCCCTTTGCTGCAGAAGGGGTGGGAGCAGGCTCTAGGTCTTCACAAGAGGACAGAAATCATGAACTGGACTCTCGTTCAGCCTGTCACACCAGCCCTGCTGTCTCTCTGGCAGTGTGTTCAGAAGCTTTTCTGCAATCCTGCAGCCTAAATTTGTCATCAGAAAGCCTGTGCATGAAACAGCAAACGTTGTGTGGGCCAGACGTGAGAAGGCAGGGCAAGGGTACAACATTTAGCACACGACAAGTGACCGGCTGCACAGCACCTACCCGGTCCATTGCTGTCTGTCCACCCACCACCATCACCTACCTCCTCCTCTGACCCCTCCTTCCTCACTGTCTGTCCGCTTCCACTCCGAGCTGGTGGCACAGACCCAGCAGGTTCTTCTCGAGCCGTGCGAGCCGTTGTTGTGCTACACGCTCCTTCCACGGCCTGCCACGCAGCGGAGCGGACCCCAGCGCTCGGAGGTGGCCGTCTCTGTACCGGCAGCGCTATCCTCTCTGCAGCAACGTGAGGATCGCACTGTGCTGAGCCAGGATCCCGACTCTGTACACTCTTGTGAGGCAAAATATTTGAGAATTTGGAAGGATGAGGAAATCACTCAACACGCTCCATCTGCCAGCAGGAAAGGGCTCCTCTGCAGCCAGCTGATCTCAATGAGTCTGACTCTTGTTCCCGAGTTTTCCCACAATGTAGAGGGGTTGCGTAGCAGAAAGCACAAACTAATCCACTGCAAGCAAGCAGTGCTGCTGGAACTGCAAACACTCATCTGAGGGCACTTCCAGCAGCCTCTTGCAAGCTCAGCCTGGAACTCAAGCATTGCAGCGTCCCCAGGCAATGGCATCTCATTCTCCGATCAAACACCAAAGAGCATTTCTCCCCCAAAAGAAGAGACATTATTCTGTGACGCACTGGGTGTTGGCTGCTGAGAACAAAGCACTCCCCTAAAGCATCCTGCCCCAGAAAAATGGACCTGCTTTGCGAGCCAGGCCTCCCTCCGCTCTGAACGAGACATGCTATCGCAGCACCCTTACTGGCTGCCCAGGTGCTCTCTGAAAACACCTCTACAGAAACCTAAAACACCAGCAGCTGCTGAAGCCTCCTCAGTCTCTTGAGCCAGACAAAACTAACACTCACAGATGGTTGCACAATTTAAAACACCTTTCCCCAGGGCTATTATTAGACACTTTTATTAGTGCTTTACATACACCCAGTGAACACGGCTCCAGGCGAAGGCAGCAGGCTGTACAAGCCAAGAGAGAGAAAAACCAGCATTTGTGCTTAGGTTAAATAAATCACTCTAATTCCCACCTTAACTCTCATTGCCACATCTAAGCCAGAGAAAATAGCAGAGCCTGGGTTGAGGCCAGGAATGAACATGAGTCGAAAGCTTTCAACAGAAAGTTTCAACAGACAATGCCCCGAGCTGCTCGTGCAGGAGTGAAACCCAGCAGCCAGCTCCAGGAGCGATGGCAGCGCAGGGAGCGGGCCCCCAGGCAGCCCTCTCAACAGCAAAGACCCACATTTCAACACTTCTGTCCACATTTTGATGAAAAACAAACGCAGAAGAACTGTAAGGGAAAGGTCTCAACGCTTTCGCCCAATGTTTCCATTGGCTTTGGCTTTAATAACTGTAACTGCATCTTCCTGTACCTTTGACACAACCTGATGAAACAACACATTAGCGGCAGCCTCCTAGGAAAGTGTCATCACACAGCAAAATAAGTGGAAATTTCTTCAAAACAGAACTTCTGCCACTTACACCCATCTCAGACAATAAGAGGTGCTACATAAAAAGGTGCAATGAAGCAAACTTTAAAAAGGGGCATCCCGAATGCATCAAGGTTCTTAAATTTGTTGGCACTAATTTGATTTCTCTTCCAGCGTGAACTCTCATGTTCTGAATAAAGCTCTGACTTCTTTCTCAGCTAAGTGTCCTCTGCCACTGTGGCCAGGCTCAGGGTGCAGCACCCAGGGCTGTCCTACAACAAGGGACAGCAGTCCTGGATCATAAACGGCACAGACAGGACAACCTGTAACATCCAGACCCAAGCCAAGCAGTAGCCAAATGCACTGTGAGGCAAAGGAAGATGCTTCATCTTGAAATACCCAAGGACAAGGGGCAGAATCTCCAGCAGAGACCCCCTGTATCTGCCCATCCCAAACATGCTCTCCTTCCCCTCCCGCTTGCTCGCCGCCGTGCCCTGGGCTCCCATTTCTCACCTGCGCTCAGGCCAAAGGGAATGGTCTCTGCAAAGGTGTTTAGGGAGCTGAGCCATGAAGACAAGTCTTCCTGTGCGCAAATGTAACTTTAAACATGGGTTCATTTTCAGTCTGCAAACCTGGGCCTCTCAGAACACGTATTATTGGCGTACTTCACAAACCTCTCAGAAGGCTGTAAGTTTAGTCTAAATGGTCTAGCAGCCACACAGTGCACAGAAACACACCAAAAGATTTCTGTTGCATTATACCTGAAACCAGAGCCACACAAGTCAGGTATTTTGTTCTTTGACACCTGGACTCATAACAACAACAAAAAAAATTTATTAATGAAAAATGCTAACAGGGCAGGGCAGCACGGCTGCAGGTTGGAAGTCCCTGCCTCTGTGCACCACAGACATCCATCACACTTACTTTGCAAAAGCGGGAAAGGATTTGAAATCAGGGGACTTGCAGTTTCTGCAAAAAAGAAAGAGATTTAAATATTGCGACTGGCAGAGACCTTGCTGCATGCTACACAGCTCTGCCTATCTGCTCGCTGATCCTTATCCTACTCCGCACTTCCAGATTTAACTGTGGCCGGATGAGGGTCTCTGTTCACTACAAATTACAACATGTCCAGCTGTGAATTTTCTCTCTCAGTGTCTCACTAAGTTTCTCATGGCTAGGAATCTGCACCTTTCCTTCCCATTTTGCAATGTCCAGAGATTTTAACGTACACCCTGTGCTACAGTAACGGAAATAGTCAAGTAGGAAGGAACAGCAGAAAAAACTAAAGGTGCAAGAAATCCTTTACAAATTGTTTTTTGATGCCCCAGATGCAAATTCCCAGATTCACCATGCAGCTTCCTCAAATGGAAGCTGGGAAGGAAAACCAGGGTGTCTCAGCCTCTCTGGATGGTATGGCAAAGGAGAGAGTTCCTAAGCAGTGCATGTTCCTCCAGGCTGAGAACATACTGTCGGGCACACCTTGCACATCGCCTCTCTTTAAGGAGTGACTGAAAGGAACAGAAACCCTGGATGCTCCACAAGCCCATGGTCAACCAGGGGCCACCTGCATCCGCCCTGCGGTGGACTGGAGCAGAAGCAGTGATTCCCAGCGCCTCAGACCCTGTGCAGTTTCCTACAGTTTCCAGGTGAGGTCCTTTAGTGTCAAACCCCTGCAGAGGGGAAGAAACCATCAGAGTTAAATATTTAGTCATCAATTCAGTTCATTTACAGAAAGGTCCTAGGTGCAAAGTTCTGAATTGACGCATCGGTGAATGTCAGGGCTGACGGACTTGGACTGGTTTGCTCGGAAGGAAAACTTAACTCAGTAACCGCATAGGTCAAGCACAGTGAGCCTTCATGCTCAATATTTCAACATGATGAGGACCTGAGCTGCTGAAGAGGGCTTCAGCTGGCAGGGCCAACCAGTACGGAATGAAGATGAAGGCATGGGTGATGCTGGGCAGAGACATGAGTAGACAGTGCTATGGAAAGGGAGGCACGGGAGGCACCAGCCGGATGCAGAATGCTGCTGATTGTGTAACACTCTATTACCCAGCGTCGCACTAGAGTGCTATCTGCACCTGGTGAGGTCTGCATCTGGGGGAAGATCTTCACTGAAACAGGTTCTTAATCCTGTCTTACCGAGCAGCTGAACAGGACAGGCTCCTCTAGGTACCATTCTTTCACTCCTCATGCTCTCTGTCTCTACTCGGGAAGCGTTGTCCTTATTCAGTGAGCACATGGATGCTCACTGGACCGTCCCACGGCTTCAGGCTTTAAAGGGCTCTTTCAGAGCCCCAGGGCAAGTACGCTTTTGAGGGCCAACACCCGACATTTTACCATCCCTCCAGAAGTCAACTTGATCTGGAAGAGGCACACAGCACTGGCATACACCACTTAATCCACTGCGATGGATTCTCAACGTACTGTCTGTCTGCTTTCCAACCAAAAGCGCTATCGTAGTCTCCTCTTTATGCCTGACTTCCTATGCACATGAAAACCATTGTCGGTCTGCAATAGGAGTTCAGGCCACTGGCTAAACACTGCTACTACGGTATTTGAAGTGAAGAAAGACTGTTGGGATTTTTCTGGTCTTCATATTATGGGTCATTTTGTGATCCATGCACTGTAACATCCCTGCCTCAGCACAGCCAGTCCCACTAGAGCCAACTACTCACAGAACAGTCACACAAGTGTCCTCGTTCGAATAATTAATGATAATTTGGCTTGCTCTGGGGATTTGCTGATCTTTCACTCCACAGATTCTCCATGCAAAACTGAAACAGGAGTTCACCTTTTTCTGCCCACACATTGGTCTATCAGACTCTTTTTGCCATGTCCTGCACAATATCTGTGCTTGAAGACTGCAATCCACAGCTTGCATTACTGGCTGGCTGTTCCCAATTTTGCTGACTGCTTACATTCTTGCCTCAATGTCTTTCATATGTATTGTCTCGATGTCCTTCCTGGTGTCCCAGAGCTCTTGAGCAATTGGCAAGATTTCACCCACAGAGACTTGCTGCTGAGCGGTTATTTTAACCCAGATATCTTTCTTCCTGTCTACACGTTGCCTGTTCAATATGACAAATCTGGAACAACCTAAATTAATGTGGCACCAGAAATCAACAGTTCATTCCTGCAAACCTCAATCCCCTGCAAATGCCCAGTGGACACAGCAACTCTTACTTATGCAACGGAGCAAAGCGACACTTTCTGAACTGAAGCCTTTCCCTATGTTACTCTTTTAATGGTGAGAACTGCATTCCGATGGTAACCCTTCATCTGGGCACATCATTTTCAGGCTGCTTTGAAAAATGCAGCTCTGTGCATGTGCAGTTGTGTTGCCCCTTGGTCAGCAGTACCTGTGCTCAGCACAGCTTAGTTATGACTGTGGGAGCTCACACAGCAACAGCTCCCCACCCCTCTCTTTTCCTCACTCCTCAAACTTGGTCATGACCAGGCTTGGACCTTCCAGCTCAATGGAAAGGCAGCAGGAGCAGGCTCGTACCGTTCACAAACCAACCAGTAGATGAGAAAGAGATGTACCAAGAGATGAACCACTTGAATGGGATCTGTATTTTGTGCTTCAATCCAGCTGACACAACCTGTAAGAGATTTGGGTGTGTCTCAGGCGGCAGAGGCGTAGGGGGGTGGCTGTGCCAACATCGGACTGGAATCAACAACCGAGAATCGTTGTGCCCCAAGGATTAAAGCTGTATTCACCCACCAGAAATCCTAGCCTAAGAGTCATGTCTTCCCAGAAGAAATCCAGCCAGATTTGGATGTGCTACACGATCACCGGACTACAGAGAAAGAACAGAAGAGGATGTACAGCCAACAAGAGAGAAGGAGGAAGATCCCAGTGTTTGTATGTATCACATCTAGCTGACTCCTGCCACGTGAGTACCACAACCACCTGCACTTTCAGTGCAAAACAGCTTTTTTGGTCTAGCTGGCAGTTTGAGGATGTGAATATCCTTTCTGTATAGTGAGATCATCCATCAACTCAAGTCTCACGAACACACAGTACTGCTGACAACAATCTCAATGTCATGATGCAATCTGCTTCATCCCAGGTCTGGCAGCAGCCGCTGCTGGGTGTTTTTGTCTGGCTTTCCCTTTGGGTGCACCGGGGACCAGTGTAAGGGCGAGAGCAGGAGCTGAACTCCTGTTACTGCAACAAAAGCTGCAAAGGGCACTCGAGCAGACATCATCTCTGCCCCCATCACCACCAAACAGAGTTTCAGAGGAGATTTATGTCACGAGATTAACGCCGATTTGCACTATGCCTTTTTGCTGCTTTCCATAAAACTAAAGGTTAGTTCTGCTCAGTTGCTGAGCAAGACAGACACACTACCCATTCCTGTTTAACAGACCACCCAGTTTAACACACACTAAAAATACTGCTTTTATGTGGCAAGTGGTGAACAAGACATTTCTAATTATCCTTCTGCTTGAAACAGATCCATGCTACAACTGGATGGAAATCAGGAGCCATAATATATTGTAGGATGCTGCTTATGTACGTTTGCACTAGCTAAATATAACCTACCCGTGCTGCATACATAGGAAATAAAGTGTACTACTGAAAAATGTTTTGCACTTAGAACGGATTCACCAGAAAGAAAAATAGCACAGAAGATCAGGCAATGACAGACTAACTAGTCTGCCATTTCTGAAAATCCCACTAAGCGCATGTTTGAAATTTGGTCCTATGTCCTTTAAATTCTCAGAACTGGCACTTCTCAGACTTTTCCAAAAAGTTTGACTTCTAAATCGAAAGGAGGAAATTAATTTTTTTTTTGTCTCAATCTCACCTCATCTTGGCATGAACTGCTTCAAAAAAGAAGATATTTTCCCTGCCCCTCTACCCAGTCTGAAATAAACAGTGGAAAGAAAAGCTTCCCTGTGTCAATATGAATGAAAAGCACTGCCATTTCAGAAACTGTACATGCTAAAATTTGTTCCACTGGAACTTATGACAGTAATAGTTACCTAATGCAGCAGATTAATTGAGACATATTTATACAGCTTAAATCAACCTCGAAAGTTAAAAATATTTCCCAATTCCCTACATAATTTTAAATGTTGTCTCTTTCACGTTCCTAACGTCTAGCAAGTTTAGACAGCGACAAATACTGTCAATTTCAATGAGCTGTTTTTCTTTTGATGGCTGTATTTGAAGTTATCTAAAGAACTTTTTTTTCCCTTTTTGTTTTCTTTTTCTTCTTGAAGTCTCACAGTTTCCTTCCTCCCTCTTGGCCTACAGATAGATGGTATAACTGCAAAATCTTCATTTTCCTAAGGAGTCATCCATAGCGTCCAAACCAACAGACCAAAGCTGGATTATGCTGTAAACACTAAGAGATGGTTATTGTCCCTGAGGCTTTCCAAAATCAGACAAGAAGTGAGACAACAGAGAGACCCAAAAGCTTGGGAAGTAACACACGTGTGGTTCGACACTCCATTGCTGCAGGGCCAAGCCGCAGACGCCAGGCAAACGCTGCTCTGCCCACTCCAGCTGCACATGGTGGAAGAGGAACGCACTACATGTATTTGCCCCTGTTGGGGGCTTTTTCCTTCCCAGGTTCAGGCTGAAAATCACTAGCTCTTCAAGAAGAGTGTTTGACAAGCTGGCCTTCAAGTATTTTTTGGAATTTAGTACAGAAAAAACCCTGCCCATGTCAGGACCCTGCAAAATGACCACCACCCAGGAGCGCCTTCTTGAAAGCAGCTTCACAGCATCTTAGATGATTAACAGTTTACACATCACAACAAGCCAATTCCATCTTTTAGGATCAGCTCATATCATTGTTTTCTGGACCTTGCTTAGTTCAGCAGTGAAAAATCACAAGCTTCACGCAACTCCGGACCTCTGCCTTGGCCACCTGCGCTCCAGAGGCAGCCAAAGGAAGCAATCTGCACATTTTAGCAGATACTATTTTTAAAGCACTGTGAAACTTACAGGTTTCAGCAACAAGGAAATGTCAAGGGGCTGTGGAGACTCCTTCCCATTAATACAAAGGACACGCACCCAATCGTGAGGTGGACGGCAGATAAACAGTCCTTGTCCATCCACTCCGCGGCTCCATCATGCCCAGCTGGGAAAGGGACGTTCTGATAGTAGATGGGACCGAAACACAGCCACAAAGCGGTGTTTGCCATGCAGAACAGGAGCTGTTGTGGTTTTATGGGCAGTAAGATGCCAGGTTACTCAGATAAGGCTCCCAGGTACCTGCACATTCACTATGACAAGGATTGGGGC
>NW_010127319.1:0-15239 GCF_000699245.1 Pterocles gutturalis | reverse complement strand
GTAGGGAAGAGACATCGCAAATCCACCCTTTTCTGTCCTAGTTGTCTTATTCCCCCTTATGAGGACTCCCTCCAGCATTGCATCCAAGCCTCTTTAGGTGGCTTTAGTAGCTGACCTTCCTGCTCTGCTTGTCCTCCCCCCCCACACTCCAGACATG
This sequence comes from Pterocles gutturalis, assembly GCF_000699245.1. Taxonomy (NCBI): domain Eukaryota; kingdom Metazoa; phylum Chordata; class Aves; order Pterocliformes; family Pteroclidae; genus Pterocles; species Pterocles gutturalis. The sequence goes on along the minus strand of NW_010127319.1, from coordinate 15,082 downwards.
ATACAGTCTGTGGCACTGCAGATCGAGACTAAAGAGAATAATATACCCAGCTGGGTGGCCTATAAAAATACTGCTGCTCTGTTTGATAGCGCTGTAACTGAGCCTGTGACACAAAACTCCCATCCACAAAAATCAGGTGGTCCAGGGAAGCAAGCATTTAACGAGGCCAAGCCACACAGCTCTCAGGCTGCTCAGCTGGGACCTACATTCACCTCCCAAACATGGGGACTGCTCTTCACAGCAGCAGCAGGTTGGTGATAAGCAGCAGATGGGAGTTGGGAGGACGTCTCCATCCTTCTGTCATTCTCACCAGCTGCTTCACTGCCTGTACAAAATCTGCCGGCTGGAGCACCAGAGAGAACAAGCCAACAATGCCAGAGTTACTCCCAAGAGTTCACATCACCCATGCGAACACTGAGCCACTCAGAGTGTGTCCCACCTATCGAAACACAGCCATGGAAAGAGGGAAAATGAGGCAGTGAGGACATGTCAGCTCTTCAAAGAGAAAGTTACTGAGAGCTCTGCTTGGACACCCAAGCACAGAGATGCCTGCAGAGCTTTGCATGGCCTCTCTAATCACCAGTGCCATTCGCAGGGTGACACGGTGATGCTCACTCAGGCTGCTGTCAATGGGAACATTTAGACTGACTCCTGAGAACATGAAAAAACAGAAGAAAAGGTGTGGTGCGAGAGCTGGAAAAGAGCACTGAGAAGGCAGCACAAAGATGGAGTCAAAGGGGGAAAACAGGCTGGGAAGAAAAGAGGATGCAGAACAGGTAAGGAAAGGGGGAAAGGGAAGAAGTTCATACATCCCCATGCACCAGGCTGCCTTTGAGGAGTGTGTCAGTTGCCTAATGCAGAAAAGAACTGCTTCCAACCAGAGCCCAACTCCCCTCAATCCAGTCCTGAGCACCTGAGTTCCTCAGGTTTCCTGGCTCAAACTCACCAAAAAGTTTAGGTGAGCACTTTGCCACCCCCACGCAGCCTGCCAGCCCCTAAACTAAGCCACCAAAAATAAACTTGCCATACATGTGGTGCAGACAGAAACACTTCTTACGAAATAAGACAAGCAAATCATATGAAACTCACTCCTCGATTTGTAAGAATTTTGATTTTTGCTGTGAGCTTTTACTCATGTGCTTTAGATGTGGTTGTTCAGAGAGAAACACATTCAGAAGGATGGGTGTGATGTGAGCTGGTAGAAGGAGATGGCAGGGAGAATCTGTGAGATGTGTCACAGCAACAATGGGTCAGTATTTAGTAGCAGTTCAGACACAACTGAAGTCTTGGACTATTCAATACAGCCACGCTTTGTGCGTGTGTGTGCTTCTTGTCAGTGGCACCTACACCCCCTTCCATGATACAGGTTCATTTCCCCTCCTGCAAAACTTAACACGAGGAGGTCTGCAGCCAGAATGTTTTACAATGCAGCTTTCCTGGCTTTAGGGACAAGCTGTTTGACGTGAAGGAAGATAATTCTGTCATTCCTCTGTAGGCTATACAGAGCTTGACAGGAATAAAAAAGGAACAATCTAAGGCTGCTGCTTTCAAAGGGCCTCGGAGGAGCCAGGGACCCAAACGGTATATTGTAACTGACAGATGGGCTCTTAAAGGCTCTGAAACCCTTCAGACAAACCACTCATGCTACCCACAGACAAGACATGAGGAGCAAACCTGCTGAGAGGCAAGTGGCCACATCCAGAGCAGCAAGTCAGGCTGGTAACTCTTGGGAGAGTGAACTACACCACTTTGTGTCACGCCTAACAGCCTGGTGGGGCTGACTAAAGACAGACTGGGCCAGCCCCTAAGGACTCCTGACTGCTGCTGCCCGAGTGGAACAGGACTGAAGAGTACAAGGGCCTGAAACACAGAGAGAAGCTCACCTGATGGATTCTGCTTACACCTCTTTTCTTTAGGTTTTTCTGTCCCCGAATGAACAGCTGTAATTGTGGTGAATGCTTGGATTAGTACAGGATTATTCTCCAAAACATAATACGCTTAGTAACAAACGACTTTTTTCCCATTCACTATCACCCACTCTGCCACCACACACGGGTTTTCCATCGCCACTTCACTCCTTTTCAATATGGTTCCAGAAAGCCCCTTATTTGCTTCAAAGGCAGACATAAACCCCCACAGCAGATGCTGTGTAACCTGCTCCAGGGAGAAATCCCTTCCCTTACCTGTCCATTCCAGCTAGCGGTGTCGTGAACACCACACGTTTTGGTACTCTTGAATGGGGAATGGACAGACGACAGCCTTTTCTGCTGGCATGTTATTTATCTCTGCATCAAGTTGCCAAAATTACGTTTCACCTGGTCTGTCTGTTATGCTCCAATTAGGGAGCGTAAGAGAATGGCAGTGTTCCACTTGAAAGCAGGCGGATACATGGGCATGATAAAAATTTTATAAAGAAAACTCTACAAATGGTTTACCCAAACAAAACTGTCTAGGCCAGTGGTTATGTTTGGATTTAAAACTCAAAGGAAACTCCAGTAGTGGGGTAAATTTGACTTCCTTCTAGTTCATGCAGTCTAGTCCCACATCTACACATCTGGTGTGCTTTGACCTCCATATAGCAAACTCACAAACAGCTGGACTCTGGCTACAGTGATGTGTAAATAAACTGCCACATTTAGCAGCACTGTTGTTCTAACTGCTGTTCTACTCATAGTGCTCAAACTTCTCTTGCTTGTTGCAAATGGCTTCACTTCAAAAGGACTTCACTGATGCACTGACAAAGAATAAGTACTGCTTTATCTCCCTTCATAGAATCATAGAACGGTTTGGGCTGGAAAGGACCTTCAAGACCATCCAGTGCCACCCCCTGCCATGGGCAGGGACACCTCCCACTAGCCCAGGTTGTGTATTCCCCTTTCTCTATAACTTTGCTTCCCATTGAAAAATCTGTGATAAAGTAGATGGACCTTGGGAGCAGGATCCCCACACCATTATTTTTTACGGGTTCTGGAATGTTAGGAACCTGGGGAGGAGTGAGAAGAGGGCACTATCCCAGGAAGGCTAGTAGGCTGCAAGCTTAAAGGAGGTACCCCAAATACATAAACAATCACCCATCACAGCTGTATCCTGCTCTGGAGAGGGATGTGGTAAGCAACAGCAGGAGGGAGAGAACACACTTACCGCTGGAGTTCTGAGAATTGCTGTTTGTTTCTTCAAAGTTGTTTTGCACTTTGCCTTCCACTCCCCTGCTGAAAGCACTTTCTGCTGGGTGGAGAACAAAGCAGGGATGGTGACTGGTCAATAGTGGATGCAGAATCACACAGACAGGAGGCAAGACAACATGCTCCTGTGCCACATAATCGCATACCCTGAATAGAGCAGAAAGGTGCAATACCTCGTTTGGAGGCAAATGGGCCAGATTCACTGAAGGGACAACACGTACATACTTTTCTTGAATGCTTTCTGGCTGAGGGGTCCTGGATTGGCTCTCAGGGAGCCCATGAACACCAGTCCTGACTGAACCAGAGGGGTCACGGCTTCCTCCCCTGCAAAAAACCCCAACTCTTATCTTCCTCTTCCGTAAGGCAATAAGCATCCCTTAAAGCCTCTGGCACAGGTGACCAGGTCTGCAGGTTGAACTTGGGTCCTCACCACAACATGCAGAGTGTCACCTACAGAAGCACTACAGCAGCTGTCCCTGTGCTCCCCAGTAACCTGCATTCCTCTCCTAAACACCCTCCCTGAAACCTTCCAGCGGAGGACTGAAGGGCTGTCTCAGAGCCTGCCCACCATGTCTGGAAAAGCTGCTGCAGATCCTCTGACCCTCTGAGCTTTCCAACAGTGAACTCGCTGCCTCTCCCCTGTCCCAGGCCACAAGTTTAAGTAAATAATGGAAAAGGTTTCTCAGCTTAACTCTTAACTTTGTTGAACTGGATGGACCTCAAATTAGTAACAAAATCATATAAATGTTTAAGAGGTGCAATAACAATATGGAATCTCAGGGCTCACACGCTGTAAGAAGACAGATCACTCAGTGCAGCATCCGGTAGCTGCAGATGTGTGTCATCTAACAAAAAGCACCCGTGTTCAGCATCCTGTGGCCTGGAGAGCCACCACAGCCACTGCTGCCACTCGGCCTCGTCCATGCCAGACATTTCAGGGGCATTTAAACACCAGGCGATTAACCAGCCCTTCCTCTGTACTGAGATGGAATATGGATCTATCAATCCCATAGATTTAAGAGACTTCTTCCCTGCTGCCCGGACACGGGAACACTATGTCTCACATTCTATTAATAGTTATTTTTCAGTTCTCTTTGCCTTCTTTTTTATCCTTTCTTTTTTCCTAAGGTTTGGTCTTGTTTGGAAGGAGGAAATGGGGACTATGGGAGGATCAACCTTAACTTGAGTCTTCTGACCCCTCTGTAATGGTTTTGTACCACTAATTCTGCTGCTGCAGCCCAGCTTTTATCTCCCTGTCTCCTGTGGGAAGCGCAGCACTGTGAACACACCTGTACTCCATTTCACTCCCTCGGGCACAGGCCAAGCCCTGAAAATATCACCTTGAGGGAAATAAACACAAAATGCCAAACAAAGCTGAAAACCAAACAAAAATCCCCATACCCGACAAGCCACCACGCCAATCCTTGTGAGGAAACTCTCCTCAGTTTGTGACACCAGGATTTGAAACAGGGTCTTTTGTACCTCGTGGTTAGCACGATGCTTTAAAAAAAACAATTTGTCATTGGGAAGAGATTATAAAGACCTACTGCTGATTTAAATTTTTATTTACAACGTGCCAAAGGATCTAATCCCCTCAACTGCTTCTGGGAGTAGCTTTTCTGGGACAGTCATGAATGGACCAGACTGAGTCCAGGAAGGGTCAAAAGCCAACGCAGGGCAGGACTGGACACTAAGCAGTTAAGAAAGTTGATGGTAGAAAGGCAATTGGTACCTGTAATGGCCTTGCTTCCTGGGGATCCAGAATTTGGAGTGCGGAACATCTGGGATTGGGATGTCGGTGGGACACTGGAGGGGGTGCGGTGCAGGAGGGTAGAACATCGGTTTATTGAAGCCGGTGTTTTTTTGCTGGATTGACTCGCTTGTGTCTTCACTGCCACGAAGAGTGGAGATCGAGAGAACTCTGGATATGAACACTCAGAACTAGTGCCTGGACAGTCACTCAGCTCCCAGACCGTGTGCCTTCTGGGAGGATTGCTTTCTAACAGCCATGCTCACGAATCCCTCGCACAGGGACCTGCAGCAACTGTGGATCCACCGATCCCATGTAACAAAATTGTTTTCCCCACTCACCCAAGGGGACAGACTCTCAAAGCTTGTTAGTTCCCTTGCACACCTTTAACTGCCACGTGCCCAACCCATGGAATCACCCCATCCATCAGGAGTACTGTTTGATTGCCGTGGCCTGGCTGGGTGTGCCTGCATCTCTGTCCTCCACTTCTATGTGTGTACAAGTTTGAATTTTGAGAGCAGGTTTCTAATGTGATACTCAGAGCTCTGAATAGGGAGAAGTTTATGTCTTTGTTCCTTGAGCCTTGCATAAATCCTAGAGAGCTCCAGCTACATTCATTGTCTTGTTAACCAAATACAAAGAAAAGGGGGTTGTTGGTAATAGAAGGGAATTAGGAGGCAGAATTCTCATCCCACAAGTCAGGAAAGGCCTTTTGGCCCCCATCTCTAGACAAGTACAAGTGACATGTGGAGAAATTCTGAGTATTACTGGGATATACTCTTTGAATGTAACTACATTTCGGTCTCTTCAATGCACAGTGAGGATCACCAGGAATTTTCAATGCCAAAAGTCATACGAAAAACCTCTGGGAGGACAGTCCTTTGTCTGGGCCACATGGATAAAAAAAAACAATTACAAAAATGGAGAAACAACCTAACAATCCCCTTCATTCCTTAGTGGCTTCTTCCATGGAAATTTAGATAACGGCTCCTGAAGCCCAAGTTCCCCCTTCAACTCTCTGCCATGAAGAATCACTAAGAAACAAGGTTCATATAACCCACAGCCCAAGCTCACTATCAGTAATATCTACAGAGTGGTATTTTTGGATGCTGGATGGGTAATGCTAGGACCTGCTCATCCTATATAGTGTAACTCAGAAGTACTTGAGCACATCGAGCAGTTCTCCGTCAGGGGCTGCCATGGCAGCACAACAGCCTGTCTTGGAAACAGGTGAGGAGAAAAGTCACCTGGTCGGGGACTGGATGTTCATTTCCAAAATTCCATGAGATATTGTACACCTTTCCCTGTCAGCAGTCAGCAGCACTGCAGAGTGAGGATGTGCACATTCAAAGAAGCCTCCTGTAAATGTTGGTGTACTTCTGGAGAAGATTCTGCACCAGGTTTTCTTGTAGTTTAGGTCAAGATACTTCTCCTCCACTCGGTCTCTGGCCAGTGGCTAGGCAGGAGGTTTGCTTTTCCTCCCTATACTTCCTTACAATCTCCATGGATAATCCTCCTCCAGTTGCTGACAAACCATCAGTAAAAATGTAGTCAGATATGACAATTTTCTCCTTGTGTGTCATCTAGTTTTCCATGAGGCCCGTTCTCATTAATTGCTGCTTTATTCCCCATCTATACCAAGAGAAGCAGCAATCTGGGAACGATGCAGTGTCAGAAATAAAGAGCATCATCGTGAATCTTCTGGAGTTCAGATACTGCTCCCTGAGATCTGAAGAAAAAAGTCACAATGTTATGAAGACTTCCAAAAACACTTCTTTTTCCTCCAACTAAAACAAATAGTATGTCTTAAAATAAAGACCCAGAAAGAAGGCTGCTCCATCTGACACTACGAAGAGACAGAGTTTGAGCCATTGACGTAAGACAGACAAAAGAATATTAGTTCTTACTAGAACTAACTAGAACATCACCAGATGACAAATTCCCTGTGAAGACTATGTAACACAGGTAGAGGCAATCACATAGCTCCTCCATTCTGCTCTTGAAACTCATCTTCACCGTGGAACTCACTGCCTCAGGCTGATGAAAAGACCAAGTTCAAGGTACTTCCAAAAATGAAAATACCGGGTTGCTGAATAGTTACAAAAACTTCCTGCCTCAAAATCTGCAGCTTGACAGCAAGACTGGAGACAGCATTGTGGACAGACAATCCCAAAACTGCTGCTATGAAGTTTTTAAACTTTCTCAGAAAGCACCTGAGACGTGCCCCAGTTGAGGCTGGCATACTGGAGAAGGGAAGGCAGGAGAGGAGAGATGTAGAGGGTAAGACCCATTGCGTGATCTCCAATCACTTGGTAAACTGAGTGCACTGTGCTACAGCCGCACAGAATGGCACGTGGCGCTCAAGAATACAGGTGATCCAGGTGATGGCTCCACCCGGGCAACAGGAAAAAGAGCTTGTTCACTACCATGCTCGGTGACGACGGCTGTAGAGGAGCTCCCAGGACAATGATGCAGCTAAAAAGACGGAGGTACTCTTTGGGTATGGAATCAGGGCACTTTCAAAGGGGAGCAGGAAGACAATGTTAGCTCTAAGTTCCTTCAGTGGACCCAGTACTGGTGTATGCCCTTCACGAAAATGGTTAACAGACTTCAGATTATTCAGATGAGAAGGCAAGAGTGTAAATAAAGGACAAGAACAGCGTAACGACAATGGAAACATCGAGTCACTCCTTTGGCTTAACTGGGAGGTTAGTCACTATGAAGTGACTTGACAGCAGGCTACGCAAAGGTCTAGCAAGGAGAGAAACTGGATAACTTAGACCTCCTTCACCTAGCAGACACAGCTATAAATAGGATCCAGTGTCTGAAAGCTACAGCTGGATATTTTTAGTCTCAATTTAGTGAGGGTAATAATTCACCAACATGATTACCTTAAGAGGTTGCTGTATTTTCTGTCACTCTTAACAGCAAGATTAGATGTCTCTCTAAAACATATATGTGAGCAATTAAATAAAGGCAAACCTATAGCATGCGTTACTCCGGTCAGTCCAGAGATCACAGTGGTCCCTCCTGTCTTTGCTGTCTTTGAGAAGACCTTCAAGCTTTGTGAACAGCAAGCTGCAACAGTCAAGCAGAAAATCTGGCAGACATTCCAAAATATCTCCTCAAAAGCTTCATAAATTCACACACTACCACCATGCATCACCACAACAGAATAGAGATCTTTTTTTCCGGGTAAAAATTCTGGCTAATAACTTGTGCACCACATTTTTTCACAAAGATCTTGTAAGGATGGGTAAGGAACCATTTGGATGGTTCAGACGGAATTATACCTTCACCTCTGGAGAAAAACCTATCTTTAATGAATATGACAGAAAGTGAGTCCTTAACAACGGCCTGAAATTCAACACACTGAGCGGAAACCTCTGCTATTGGAAACAGACCTGCCCACAGAGAAACCCTGTGCTCAAGCCTATCAAATTCGTAATGTGCTTCTTTATTCATACGAATACTGCCAGCAGAGCCTGTTGCTAAGGCACTGTGGAATCAGAGAGTGGGAAAACCATCTGAACTCACAGATTTCACCCACTGAGATGGAAGAAGCAAAGACACGCCATCCAACTGGAATCTGGGATCTTTTTTTTTCTTGGTTAGGCAGGACCTTTGTTGAAACTAGATGTGCTACCAAAAATCTACGAGAAAATGCCACGATGACCGCTGCCTTTAAGAAACACTGCGTTTAAGCACTTTTGATGAACAAATTGTATCCAGTGTCCTTCACAATAAGAAAAGTAATTGAGCGGAGAGGCTTGATGAACTTCCTTGAGCACCTCAGGTGTCGGTGGATGTACGTCTGTCTGTCCCCTGTGGAGCCAAGTACAATCCCAGGGCTGGCAGGGCCGGGTCTTCAGCAGCCAGGGACCATCCCACAGCTCCTGGGAGAGGTGAGCAAGGCAGGATCAGAGAGGACAGCCAGGTTCAACCAAAAGTCCAGATCATCAGGAAGATCATGGCGATGAGACAGGTCCATGGTCAAGCTGGGAATCCACTGGGCAGCAGAAGAATCAGCTCTGCTGAGGACAACCAGGGCCAGACACATACCAGCAATCCTTAGGGAGGTCCAGAGTGATGAGACAGGGTTGACAGCAAGCTGGGAAGTCAGTCTGTGGGTTGTGGTACAGGCCAATGGGATCCATGGCTAGGCATGGGCATGCCTACAACTGAGCTGGAGACCGACACCCTACAATGTAGCTTAGGCAGGGACTGATGGCCCACAGCTGAGCTGAAACGGGGTTTGAATGTGGCAGGGACTGGTCAGGGCCATTAAGACCTCGGGACTCTGATATCACTTTAGATTTTCACCCTGGAAGCAACGGGCATGGATAGCTGTGCAGATTTTAGCACTCTCACCACATACTTCCACGACTAGGGAGTCTGCTGCCTTATCTGCAGTTACCAGAAGAGGATGCGGTGAGTGCACACTCCTGTGCCTGGGCTTACCAAGCTAAAACCCACTTTTGGTGGCTTTTCCAGCCAGTCCACATCCCAAAGGCATTAGGTTTTCTCTGTACTGTAAACACACCATCTAAGAGCAATCATGATAGCCCAGCCGCCTGCAAATGTGCTGAAATAGTTCCACCCTACAGAGCAGACCGAGCCTGGAGGAGGACAGAAAGAAATCTCTGAACCCTCCCACCTCCGTTCAGAGGCATTTCTCAAACTGGGACAATGAATATGCCTACGATCCACTTTTTTTGGAAACAGCCTCTGACACCCTTCTTGGAAGGAGTGAACAGGCTGACAGAAACAGCATAAGCATATGTATTTTAAAAGAGTAATAGCCCAGTTCTAAGCATATGAAAAAGCCCCTACGCCTCAGTAACAAAAAGGAAATTTTGAAGGAGACATTTGGCATTAACAATTCCAGGGAACCCCACAGCAGAGCTCTTTTCCACACAGCAGATATCCAGCAGCACTGACCAAAAATTATCCTGCAAGGTCCTACTGACCCTGTAGGATATGAATCCTTGTTTTAGCTCATTTTAAACACTTTTTTTTAATCCATTATCACAGAAAACCAGCAATACAGGCTCTGGAAGGAAAGCTTACACTCAAACAGAGAGACCCAGGAAGCTGAACTGGTAATGCTGAAGTGTTTTCCTTACCCACTAATTTTTCAGCATTTGCCTTATAACCACAAGAACAAGACCAGGGTAAAGACACAGTCTCAGCTTCACTTGACTACAAGGGCATGAGAAAAGCCAGTTGTGCTTTTCAAAAATCATGTGTTTACAGCTCTGTCACAGGACTGTGGTTTACGGGAAGAACAGAGTCTGAGCAGTAGAAAGGTGGGAGGATGTACTGGCCAGCCTGCCCTGGGAGCCAATCATGCCCTCTTCTATATGGTCATCGGGGTTAGTGGTGTGTCACTGTAAATCATAAATCCTTCTGGTCATGGGAATTAGGAGAGGGAAAAAAAAGCTTTAAAAAAAAAGGAAAAATAGAAGTTTATGGAGAGGGGGTTAAACCTTATGAAATATTATCCTGATCTGATGTTAAGTGTCCTCATAGTTAAAGATATTGCTGAAAGGACTGGAAACCCCTGTGCACATCTAAGTGACTGCTGGTCTAGTCTGCAGCAGGGGCAGCTTTTGCTTTCACAAAGGTGACTGCAGAAGCCATGGTGTAAGAATGGCTTCAACCCCAGTACTCTAAAGAATGTGTCTCCTCTGCCAAAACTTGCTTTCGGTAGTCACAAAATGGGTTTCAGGACCCTGCAGCTGCACTGTGCACAGGGCGAAGGGCAGGATCTGTGCGGACCATTCATATCTGCAGTCAGACCTGCAGGGCCCGCTGCAGGCAAATACCTCTCAGAGAAGGACAGTTGTGGGTTTTTTTCATGCTGGATGGCCTGGACTGGAACTAGCAGCTGCAGCCTGTTTGTTACTACAGAGGGTTGGGAGGGTGGAGAGATACCCATAGCAATAAATCCCCTTGAAATGGGAAGTACTGGGAAGCTAAGAATCTGCTACTGCTGAGCAGTGATTCAATGACCAGTCCTTGCAGCATACTGCTCCTTAGCTACCTGTGCAGGGGGGGACCAGAGACACCAAAGCCTGGTGTCTGAGGGCCCATCTACATAAGGAGATGGACCTACTGCTGATCACCACCAACAGCTTTTCTGAGGATCTGAAAACACCAGAATTTAGAGGTGGAGCTTGGGAGTGCAGGGATATTTAGGAATAACTGTTATGTGTGCAATCAAAAGCACTGAGTTAGCTCCCTTGGGTAGGTGGGAGATAATAAGACTAACTTTGCAATGACAGCAGTAGAGGTATTTTATGCCCTACACCTTCTGTCATGGTCCATCTCCATGCTCCAGAGAACCTGCATGGGAGCTGTCAAGAGCCACCAAGCCTTGACCCACCTTAAAAGTGATAGTCTGGTGGACTGTGTTCCAAATTTATTTCTACGTATATCTAAAACCAAAGCTGCCTTATTATAATAACTCAAAATCCTAGCTGAAGCTGAACTTGGTGTGGAAGGATTGTGCGCTCCCTCTGCTGGCTGCAGATCAGCAGCTAAAGAAACCCACTAAGCTACCGAGCCCAGCTCATCCATCCTCGTCATCAGCCAAAATGCTGGCAGCTGGGCGAAGAGTGACCATGCTGGCAATAAAGCACAGGGAATGCTATGAAAGAAGCATGAAGGTCAGGTGTAAAGAACCTCTCTGCATACTTTTAAAGCATCCAAAACCAATATGTAGCAAGAATTTCTCTCAACTGTTTCACTAAAATTTTGCACTAAATCACACTTAATTGCTCATTAAAACCTCCCCTTTGTCTGGAGAGTGCAGATCGTAGTATCCCTCCAGAGTGCAGATCGTAGTGTCGTGTAGTATGCTGAGAACTGCCTTTTCCTGAGCTCCCTGAAATAAATATTTTATTATCTGTGATTTAGTAGCAAGCTGCTAAGGTAATTCACATGATTTTGAATTTAGAGGAGTCTAAAAATTCTGTGCATCACTTTGTTATGTGCACTTCAGGTACCAGAGCCTTCAGTTAAACAACAAAATAAAATACCAAACCCCCAAGGAATGTGTGTATGCATGGACTTTGGTAAAAGTTCAGTGACATTACAGACCTAACAGTAACAGTGTCCCTCTGAGAGGAGATTCCAGCGCAGCTTTACAGTGCCCTGGTCAGCACATGATCTACGTCCTGCCAGCTGCAATCCCACAGGTCCAGTGGAAGGAACCACAAGAATGAGACCCTCTCCTGTAACCCTCGTGTTTCCCGTCAGCCACTGTAAATCACAGTCTGCAACGACACAGATCTCCAGCAGGATACTCACTAATAGGTGCATGCAGCGCCACATGTTCCTGGTAGGGAGTGTAGTATTTGTACTGCTTGCCACAGAATTCACAGGTGTAATTGCCAGTTTCTGTGAAGATGAAACAAACACAAAGATCAGAAAGGAGTGCAAAACCCTCTCACACAACCACCGACTTCCTGACTTTTACATAGAAACCGGCCAGGTGACAAGAACTAGAGCATACTCCTCATGCACCTGGAACTTATCTGCGCTGCAATTCACACATCCTTCTCCCCAAGAACGGAAACAGTTAAGGCCAGTGTCCAGAGTGATGGACTGTGCATAAAAAGTCCAGTAGAACTGAACAAGCTACAGGAGATTATCCCAAAATTACAGCAAGTAGGTGTGCAAAACAAAGGAGAGAATCTATTTCTGAAGTCTGTATTACAGATGACACAGTTTTGTCTTCTGTTTACAGACAGTCTGTCATGTGTGGACAACAGGAACAGTCAAACTAGGAACAAGTTGTCAAGTTTAAGTCTTAATTACAGAACTTTTAGATTGGAACTGTAGCTTTTTCTTGCAGGAGGAGGGGTTTTTCTGCAGTAAGTGTGCTAACTGCTCCTTTGGGTGTATTTGAAATAATGAAGTAGTGGAACCATACACTGACACCTCCTGTTCCTGCCAGTGCTGGCAAGTACAGATCTGACAGCAAGCTGCAAGCCAAAGGAAAATCCAAGGTTAATCAATTGTTTCCAAAACGGAGAATTCAGAGAAATGCTTTGGTAAAGTCTCTTTCTTTCACTCTTATCTGTTTGATAAACCCACCACAAAGGCAGTGTGAACGCAATCACCTGCCAACTCTGTCAATACACCTTAAGACCCTCTCTAACCGCTGCCAGTGTGCTTTTCTCCTGAATCTCTTCCCTGTTCTCTCTGCAGAGCGCTTGAGCAGAAGACATCACAAAACTGAATTTCTTAGGGGCAGGGCTGCCGGTGCTTGGTGTTCATTTGAACCTAAACATATCCTTCAGCACCGCTACGGTCCCAACACCTCTGTGTAACACAGCGCTTTCTGGTTTTCCTAGAGGTACTTCAGCTAATGCCAGACTTGAAACCCTTGTGTTTCCTCTTTCACATTGAAGCTGTATAATAACTCGTACTTGGACCAATCTTCTGGAACGGCTCTGGTTCCTCCTCCTTCACTTCATCTGCTGCTATGACGGCCTGGTCATAGGGGTCTGCAAGAGAACAGAACCAGCAAGAGAGCTGACAACACCCTCAGGTTTTCCTTCTACAGCTGCATGGGCACTGAATGCTCCTACATCTGCAATGACATTTCGATCTGTAACAAGATTTCAAGACAGGAATTATAAACCCAATGAGCTCTCTGTCTGACTTGTTCCTCCTCCTTCTCCTCCTCCTCCGCCCCAAACAGATATTACCCCCTTTCCAGATCAGTAACATGTCTTGTAGATAAATAATGTTTAAAAAATACAGAGAAAGACTGAAAAAATACATTGCAAAGCCTGATTCATATCTTCTGATTTTCTTCCAGTGCATCTCCTATCTAATGATGTTATACTGCCTGAAAGTGGGCACGGCAATGCAGTCTGCAAGCAAGTCAGCTAACGAATCCTGACCAGTGACTTTCTACCATCTAACAGCACAGCTAGCAACAAATCAGAACCCAACCCGCTTTATAAAATAATTTAATTTATGCCTTAAACAATTCACTAAATCACCAGAGACAGGAAACACCTGTTTCTTTGATTTTCAAAAGCCTGATCAATCGTTATGTACAACAAAAGCCTGGTATCTACTAGGGCTGGGCATCAACCTACTGTCTGTACACATTGGGAGAGGGAGAGAGGATGCTCCTCTCCTGCTGCAATCGGTGACAAAACTCCCTTGACTCCTACAAGTGTAGAATCGGACCGGCTGCGCCTGAATTACTGAATGTTTGAAAGGATTTGTGAAATAAAGCACACAAAGGATCTCAGCTTACCTGCCCGGTTTTCTGGGGCCCCTTCCACACTAAAAACTAACACAGAATAGAAGAAGGAGGGGAAGAAACAAAACAGAAATTAAATCCTCTTAAATGGCCTTGTTTTCCTCCTGTACTTCACGCACCGCTTCAGCATATTTCAGCCCCACAGAATAAACCAGGCTTTGTGCCCCAGTCCCTCCTCTTCCCATCAGTATCGACACAAGAACTATTTGAGCATGCCCAGCCCTACTGTACACAGATTCCCAAGGCCTTTGTTCTGACACTGACACAGCCCCACGTGAAGTTCCGATGCACAGCTGCCTCACACTTGCGTCTGCTAAGACACAACCAGCCCCTTGGAGGAACCGAGACAAACAGTGTCGGTGCGAGATACAAGTGGAAGCCATTTCCAAAGCCCTCTCGTAAGCCTAGGCAGAGCTCCCTGAACCATAGCTATGGAGACACATTTCCGACAGAAGCAGACACGTCCATCTCACAGTGACTTTCAGTCCCAGTGATTTAATTTTGGCTCCCCCTGGGAGGAAGGGAGCTGGTGGTGGTGCACTGGAAGGAACCCTGGCTGTTCTTAGAGCACATTCAGATGTCCACATGTTCCAGTCAAAACCAGAAATTTTTTTGGACACCACATATTGTCAAGAACCACTCGCTTTTCCAAGACAGCGCAGCCATTCAAAACCTCCTGCTTTCCAAGCAGCCTCTCTCTAAAACTCTGTCAGGGTTCCTTTCCTGGCCAAGTGAGGAGCAGTATCAACAGGCTGGTAGCGTATGCAAGCGAGGGTTTGGAGTATCTGTGGACTCTGAGTCGAGGAGCTTCAGATGCCCAGCAAGCAGGGGGCCGTCTCCCACAGCATCCTCGTGGCTAAC
>NW_010127318.1:366-735 GCF_000699245.1 Pterocles gutturalis | reverse complement strand
TCTTCCACTCAGAAAGCCACTTAAAACACATCAGTAACAATCCCTCACAAAATAGCCACTTGTTGGCTAATTGTGCCGAGGACTTGCGCACACCGCATTGCGCTTTCCTGCCGGGGAGGGTCTGATGCTGCTGGGGGTCCCTGCTGAGCAGAGGGTGATGAGGACCCTCAGCATCCGCCAAGATCAGCCCCGGGGTCTCAGCTGCTCCCCAGGGGTTTGTGGGGCAGGGATGCAGGGCAGGGAGGCGTGACAGGGATGTTTCTATTCCCCATGGTCTTGGATAGGTTTGGAGAGGATGGTCACAGAGGTGGGAGTGGGGCTCAGCTCAGGACCCCCCTTTGCAGAGGGATGGATGAACGGAGGGACCCT
>NW_010127318.1:0-319 GCF_000699245.1 Pterocles gutturalis | reverse complement strand
GCTCATGGGGATGACGATGTTTGTTTTGTGACCCCAGCAGGCTGGTGACTTTTTTCCTGGTTCCTGTTATGGCAGGGTGATGGCTCTGGGTGCTGAGGGCTGAGCAGACTCGGGTGCCCCTTGGCAGGATCTCCCTTGCAGCTCGGAGGGATGCCGGTGGGTTGGACTGGTGGATGAAGACCCCGACGCCCACTGGGAGGTCAATGTGCAAGATGCTCCATGCTGTGAAGGAGGCAGAGGGGCTTGAAGCTTTGCCTAAGGGAGAAGCAGCCCAAAATCCCTTCTCTGGGGGATCTGGGAATCTCTGGGACCATCGCCA
>NW_010127317.1:916-2185 GCF_000699245.1 Pterocles gutturalis | reverse complement strand
AAAGGCACCTTAACGACAGGCACCGCGTTGTACTGTGTAACCTCGCTGACCTGGGGCAGCGGGAAAGAGCGAGAGAGTCTCAGCCTCAGAGCTACCCAGGGTGAATGGCAGGGATTTTTTTCCAACCGCTTCTGCTGTCGCATGCGATCCCACTTGATAGCCACTGTACAGAATGGGCTGACCGGCTACACACGGGCGAGTCATCCGGCAGCTATGTTGACAAACTGAATCATCGTTAGTGGCATGATACCCAAGGCAAAGAATCGCAACGATTAGCGAGCGAGGGCTGGGAAAGCATCAGCTGAGACTCACGGCGCTGGTTTGGGAGAGCCGAGCTCCAGACCCACAATCAAGCCCCTGGTTGTGGGCAGTCAGTGAAAGCGCGGGCGGAGGCGGCAGCTTCGGTGGGGCACAGCACCCAGAGACGCACGACGAAAGGGATCGCGGCCGCCCTGCTCATCTGGTCCCTCCGGTGTGAGACCAGTGCTGCGGCAGCGGGGGAACAGGGAAACGTCTTTTTGGCAAACACTGCTTTGGTACAGCGCTGTGCCACCTGGACATGACCCTGAACATAGGTAAAACAAATAGATTTTAATGATAGATTAAGTAGATTATGCTTTATATACCTAAAATTAGGTGAATACCTAAAATTACCAAATTGATTATTCAGTAGAATGACTTTGTTGTCCCATGAATTTGAAACACTCTGCTTTAGCGTCCAGGTATGTGGACAACATTGCTTTCACGCTGAAGCTGCTCTAAAGGGAGAGACTTTGGGTAACACACAATTAACGAGCCCAGATTCTGTAATTAGCTGCATTCACTGTCAGATTGGAGGTAGGACATGGGGAATTGTCCTGCCCAGTAAGAGGATTCTGGGTTTACATGCACCAAATGTCGTAATTTTGAGTCATTGCACATCAATGTCCTGAGCAAGAAGCTCAAAGGCATAGTAAAGAATGAAGTCATGACGTTAACCATCAACTGCATAAATTACAGGGACTGAGAAATGTAACCACTGTAAAACTGCACTGTAAAGATATGCCAGGAGTTACAACACACAGCCTCTCACATGAAAAAAAACCCCCAAAACAAATGTTTCATGCGAGGTGTGATGAGACCCAACTCCCAGAAGAAAGATTGCTCAGTCTGGTGGCATGAGTTTAATGAAATTCTAATTTATTTATGTGTCTGGTCATTGATGTGTTAGAGATCGTGACAGTCTTCACACCAAACAGCAGGAATCCTGCAGCTCCAGGGCTGGGGCGA
>NW_010127317.1:0-275 GCF_000699245.1 Pterocles gutturalis | reverse complement strand
CGCCGCTGCCCCGAGAGCTTTCCTCTCTGCTCACTTTGCTCTGCAGTTTCCTTCTTTGCCTTCCTTACCCCTAAAAAAAACCCAAACCCCAAAACCACCAAAACACTTGCACTCCTCCTGCAGAAAAGCCCCGGAGGCGGCCCAGCACCACCCGCAGCTCCGGGCAGCAGCTGCTCCCCGCCGGGGAAGCGCAGCAGCTCCCAGCCCTGTTCCCAGCCGGGCGGGGGGCATCGCCCTCCCCCCAGCAGCCAGCCCGAGGGGCAGCGAGGCCTCCA
>NW_010127316.1:0-14434 GCF_000699245.1 Pterocles gutturalis | reverse complement strand
CACTCGGGAGCGCCCCGAGCTGCGCGGAAAGCAGAACAAGCCAGGGTCAGGAGAAGAAGTGAGATCTGTAGGGTTTGTGTACACTGCGGTACAAATAAACAAGCCCAAAAGTGATGGGGAGCCGTGCAGCTGTCTGAACACAGGCACCTCAGGGGGGCACTATGACCACAAAATAAAACCCTGACAGATTTGTCTAACATTCTATTCCCCTACTTTGTTTCTTCTAATGTCATTTTAAGCTTTGTACATTTATTCAACTTCTCTCTCCAAGCATATACACAATCCTTTATTATTTTTAAAAAAATAAAAGAAATAAAAATCTAAAACCAAATCTAATGCTAATTTCAAGGGTGTTTCTCTTGAGACAGAACTCAGTGAGACCCAGGTAAGGACATCAGAGCTTGTGATCTTTTTTCTGACCTCAGCCATATGCAGACCACAGCACATTTCAGCTCCACGCTGAGCTGGAAACTCTGACAACCCAGCAGAAAGTCCTGCCTTTCACACTCCTCTCAACAGCATGCTGTCCACATTAATAACTTCCGAAAGAGCCAACTGGGCATGCTCACACCAAAAGCCCACTGATGTCAACACAGTATTGAAGAAGGATCAACACTACAGGAGATCAGCCCATAGGGGCACACCTGGTTCTGTTTTATGTCTGCTCTGCTTGCAGACTTTGGTCTAAATCCCCTATGTTCTGTTCCTATCCACAGGCTAACATATGGTTGGGACTCGGATCATCTGACTGCTTTATGAGCTCTTATCTTTCACTGTGCTCCACACAAGCAGAAATAATTCTAGACCTTGTTCTGGTAGAGCAAACAATTGTATAAGTGACATTAGGAAAATAAAAGATGTTTTTGCTTTTGAAGAACATGGAAGAATGTTGTGCACCTTCTTGCTGATCAGAGGTGGTTATATTGCCCTTTTTGTTACAAATACGTTTACTGTTTTATTTGTTTAACATTCACAGCATGTAAGGTCACTTTAATCTGTTACTCAAATGTCCTAGTTTGTCTGGCTTTGGTTTTATCTCTGCTTTGACTAATAAGGTTTACTGTGAAAGTGTAACTGAGTATTTATGCTCCTTTTTTTATTCTAGCCTGGGTTTTCACCGCATCTCCTTTCTAATCCACTCCACTCCCTGCTCTCCAGCCTGTACCAGCTGAGCAGCACTGGTGATTTAAGATTATAGTAAACATTTCACTTCAAACAGAATGGAAATCTCTCAAATGTGACCAAATGGCATTCTCGCTCATGTGCAGAGGCACAGTGACAGAGGGGCCTGAGTATGCATGGGAGAGTGGGAGAAAGAAAAATAGGGAGAAGAAGAAGGCTGGAAAAGGAACTGAATTTCAGCGTTAGCAGCCAGAGAGAGGTTGGAGTTCCCTGGGCAGACTGGCAGCTGCAAGCTGCCTGGAGGCTTTTTGGGTACCATCAGGGGCCACAAAGGCCACAGAGCAAGGCTTTGTGCTGCCCTCAGCAGCACAGCCAAACAGTCACACACAGACTTCTCAGCAGCATTTTGTAAATGTGCTTCAACCTAAATCACCTTGAATTGAAGAGCCCAGGGTTGACTTTCTAAAAACGGAGCTCTGAGTCCATGTGACAGTTACAAGACAAACAAAGCTTATAACTTGAGTCAATTTAAGGCATCTGAGGGCATAATATCTGTTTTAAACATGTAAGTCCTGATTCCCTAATATTTTAGTGTAAAGAATCCAGGTCAGCTTAAACATCTGAAGGAGCTGATCCCAGTGAGCTCCTCCAGGCTTGCTGTGGCTTAAGCGATGTCTGCTTCTTTTCTTGTGCATCCTTGAGCTCAGGCACCTGGGTGTATCATTCTGGAAAACGGTTTCTTGACTTCCTTAATTTGTTCTGGTCCTTAGATGGGACCAATATCTAGGAAAATTAAAGCCTCTTTAAGATGAAGATAAACGAAATATTTTTTCCTGGCATGAACTGAACACTTTATAACTTAAGGCAATAGCTTGTCTTCAACTAGTTTCTCTCTTCTCTCCTGTATTTTCCAGTAGCAAAATGTCTGGGTCATCTGGAAAGAGAGCCTTCTACTGAAGAAAGGTATGCATGATAGGAAGGCATCTAGTGGAGAAGAAGGCAACCTGGAGACAAGAGGTGGCTAGGGAAAGTCATGAGAGACTTACAGAAGAAGTGAACCTGGTTGGAAAAGAGTCTTGGAGAGATGCCTCTAATATGTGAGCTCTGGAGGGAACGTCCAGTGCTACAACTTAAGGATGAGGGCTGCAGACAGAAAGATGAGGAATGTGTCATAGTTGAGGGACTAGAACAAGGATGTAGGAGAGCAGAAGAAACAGGCATGAAGATGGAAATCAGCTTGTGAGGCAAATGCCTAATGCCCAAGGGCAAGTGGATGTAGTTTTTGTAGAGCAAAATCGAGTAACAACAGGCAAGATAATTTGTTTCTGGCTCCTGCACTTTAAGAGCAATCAAAACCTATACACATTTCAGTTATTATTGTCTGCCCCATTGCTTGTCCATAGGGCTGCAGTCTCATAGGGTTGCTCTAGCAGCTTTCTCCTGGCCACTCTTATTCCTAACGGTCCTGAAACTACTCCCTGTCACATAGCCTGAAGTATGTGCCCATCACTGGTCAAAATCCAGGTCTGTCCCGTTTCTTATTTCCCCTTCTCTGCAATTTTGGTGTATGTCACAAACATGACTTCAGTCACACAATGGGAAAGAGCTGGAGTTTATGTGGCCCTTGCTGCTCTCTGCAATGCCCTGTGTGGACTGCCCCCCTCAGCAGGTTCCCCCATGGCATGACAACTGTTGTAATTCTGCATTTTTGAGAAATACTGCTTTGAGATGTGAGCCACTGAAATACACCGTTTGGGTGTACAGCTGTGATTGCATTAGGGCAATTTCATGTTTAACTGTCTCCTAGTTTTGGTAGTTTACAGCAACTCCACCTGGGTTCTAAACATACTTCTTCCTGTGACTCTTCTGGGGCTGTTTTCGTGGAAGACAATGTAGTACAGCCCTCAGACCACAGTTTTAATTATAACTTAACTCTTTTTTTTTTTTTTTTTTTTTTTTGAGGAAGTTCTCCAGACTATAATGACTAAAATCTTCTGAAAGATGTTTTATGTATATCACACTTAACCACTTGTACCCACATACAATATGTGAGTTGCTCAGAGTGGATAAACAAAGCACATTCTGCTTTATTTCCAGAGCAGCAATGGTTTTGAAAAGGAGTATGTTTAACGATATATTCTATACAAAAAACCAGCAGAAGCTCTTGGTGTCTGACAAAAACATTCGCAGATATCCTCACATGCTGATTTTATAGATCCTGGTTTTAAAAGGCAGCTTTCTTCCCCCCAAAGCTCCACCCACATCATAAATCAATAAATAGATCAATAAATAGGGTAACAAAATGCCTCTGCTGCTGATAGGCAGTAGATGCCAGTTTCTCTTCCTGTTCTGTTTGGCAGATTCCCATGAATGGCACAGAGTGGGTGGCCCGTACGTTGGTAATCACCTTGATTTCCAGAGCTGCCTCTGTTATTAAGCCGTGCCGCTGATCCCATCTGGATTACAGATTATAGAAACCCATTTTACTGATGAAATCACAGAGGATTTCAGTAAAAGTTGAATAATATTCTTTCAATATTGAATAACTGTGTGTGGACCTGGCAGTGCTTGCAACATAGGCATATGGCAAGCACATGAACAACATGTTGTACTCAGAATCTATTGTTTTAGTTTGTTTCCAGCAGTTTCAGTCCAGACAAATTCATTGCTAATAAATGGCTTGTGATGGTTTGTTGGGAGAAAAAGATGTTACAGCAGAGAAACGTCCTCCCCTCCTCCACCTCCCCCCCCCCTTTAATATTATGGGATAATACTAAAGAAATTTTAAATAAATGTAGTACACAAACAACTTTTTTTAAGTATAAGCAAGTCTTTCAGAAAGAAAGAAAACTGCATACTGTAATAAGAAAAAGGCAAAGTTTGTCAGGAGACATAATGTCCTTTATGAGATTGACTGTTATACTTGGAAAAAACAGGCACTCTTACAGGCACATATCCCCTTCTTCAAGTCCTAATATAATAGAAGATATTGCCTCTCCTGACAAACCTTGACTGCTTTTATCCTTGTACCATCACAGCTATGTCAACACAACTGTTAGTATAACGAATTCATACGCTTGTAGACAACAAGCACAGATACTAATTTGCTAGTTGAAAATTTCACATGCTGCTTTTGGTGTTTCTAAGGATACAAGATCAGCCATCTCTTACTTTTTTTTTTTTTTTTTTTTTTTTTAAACTCTTGCAATGTTACCGGCTTCAGAATAAAAATGAAAATCAATGTCTTTTCAATTTTTTTTTTAAATTTTTAGACTTTTGCATATTTTCCAGTGTAGATGCAGACCTCTGCTTAACATCAGCAACAGGTTTGCTTTTCTTAACAGCTTCTTAATGACTCTTTAGAGACAACCTCTGGTTCTCCCAGGTGCCATGTAGTTCTTGCATTGGGCATATTCTTAATCCCATTTAAATGTGAAGTAATTTTCTACCTTTTCTCCAAAAAAAAAAAGGGCCACCCAGCACTGTCTGATACAGTGGGGGTGCTCACAAACATAGCAAGAAGGTGATAACTGCTTATTCAGTGCATTTTTATACTCTTCAGTAACTGTAGATGTCCAGCTGGTGCATCCATGCCTGTGCTGAAGGCGGCTGACTTCTGCTTTAAAGCTTGTCCAGAGCAGGGATTTGTCTTTCTTTTTGTCAGCAACCGCCTTCTTACAAAAACCTTCATTTTTCTTGTGAGATGTCTCTTACCTCTCCAAGGAAGCAGTGCAAAGAGCAGGTACAGTCTCTCACAGGATTCAAAGTGCTGGCCTCCTGGGTCTGGGCACTGCTGCCAGTCCCTCCTGCACCCAGGGCTGACACCTCAGCTCCAGCACTGACCTGGCTGTTGTGGATGTGCCTGGCCAGCGAGACAGACACAGCCTGTGCAGGCAAAAGTGGAATTCATTTTATTTCACCTTCAGAAACTACTTGCTTGAACGTGTCAATATAATTCAGGAAGGAAGCAGAGTTCTTCCTGACACTGGTAAGCTGCTGTCACCCAGCTGGGGTGACGGTCCTGATGGGTACAGCAGCACCATGTGTAGTGTTGATGTAGGGACACCCCAGCTTGAAGGTCAGTGTAACTAACACCTGGCTGAGCCCAAGCAGTCTCAGGGCCATGTAAGACCTTTTTAACTTCTGGGGGGACCAGACCTTTTAGCATTCACAGGAATAAAGTATGTGTGAAACATATGTCATATCTCCCACACACGCATACATGACATGAATGCTCTGAGACTGTCAGATCATTAATAAAGCTGTTTGGTTTTTATTACCAAGTAGACACAAAATTATTCATGTACGCATCTTGCATATTCACAAATTATTTTCAGCTGTTATAATGTAATAAATATTTTCATGCACCTGGCCATAATGGTGCTGCAATTCTTATATACCCCATTTGCCTTTCTCCCACCATTTCCTTTAAAAGTGCAGTATTGCTCCATAGGGTTTTCAAAGTCTGACAATTATTTTATTCTGGCAGAAGAAAACAAAGAGATGCTGCTGGATAAAATACTTGCTTATCAAATATGTCTTGAGCTCAGAGTTAACAATATTGATGAAATAGTTGGGCTGCTAATCTTTGAAATTCAGCTCTTGACTGCTGTTGCTGCTGTAATCATACATTTGATTTGACAATAAGCTGCAGGGACTGTATGCCACTGTTACATTTGTGGCACCATTCACATTCCTGGCACTCATACTCATACCCACTCTTACAGGCTGTCACAGCACAGACTGTATAATGAGAGAAAGTATCTTAAAGTGAAATCATTACAAGAATAAAGGCATAAGTGACTAAAATAAGGCAGCTTCCCCCCTGAACAAACATGAGCTGACACTACAGTAGTGACAATTTGTCTTACTTGAAGCACGTCGCACTTGTGCTTCTCTCTCCCAAGGAAGAGCCTCTTCCCCTCCAGACCACACATCTAGCACAGTAACCACAGCAGCACTTATCAAATCCAGAATTCAAAATTACTTGAGCTGCAGCTGCAGATCTGGTGCAAGTGTACGGGAAAGCTGCTGTAGCCACCACTGCTCCCCATGCAGCAGTATTAGGGAGTCTTCCCACATAGCACACTGCCAGGGAATTACACGTGGCATTCCCTGAGTTTTCCACTCTGCTGGTAGAGGGCAGAGCTTGAAATGCCAGGAAAAGGAAATAAGCTTATGGCTTTTTCAAATCTTTTCCACGGTGCTGCTCTAAATATGTGTGCAATTTGAAAAAAAAAAAGAAAAAAAAAAAAAGAAAAAAAGAAGACAGGACCAGATTCTGCATGGTGCTTCACCAACAAAATGACAGTTAAATGGCATTTGTCCCCGAGGTGTGTTTCTAGCTGCCCTCCCCCTGACAGCTGGCTGTGTAGTGCACTGACATCAATTTGTAGTTGTGGGAGTTCACTACCACATAGGGAGCAATTGTTGCCTTTCAAGATGCAGCTTTTTTCTTTTGAGACCATTAGGTTTTCCTATCAATCCAAACACTGGAAAAAATGGGGGGGATAAATCCTACAATGATGCAATTTACAAAGCGTGAAGCTTTAGAATATTAAGATATACTGAAAAGGGTCTTCATTTTGTTAGGCTCACTCATGTCCTCTGCTTTGACCTGGGTGTATTCTAATTAATGTGATGTTTCCTTGAGACAGGGACAAAAAGAAAAGAGTGAAGCACAAAGGACATATGATTGGGAAAATGTCTCCTGTATTGAGAAAGAAGGACAGCACTAAGAAAAAATACGTCCTGTTGGAACATGGTAGTTCAAAATATTTTTATGCCTGTAGAAGAAAAAAAAGTCTTTTGGCCTCCTTTTAAATGTATTTTGAAAGTATAATAAAAAGTTACGCTTTAGTTTCTCATCAGATAGTGTCCCGGGTGGGTCCTGACACAGAACAAAATTTTAGAAATGGCATTTAAAATCTAATGTGAGATGAAACGTGATTCTTCAGGTTTATGAGTGTGGGTTGCAAAGACCGTGAGTGACAGTTTGGCAGAAAGGTCCTGGCAAGGAGGATTACAGTGGATTTTAATAAGCCTTTGGAATGTAATGAGAGTACTTTTGATGTCTACATGTTTTGGTACCTGCTTCTCCTTCCATGTGCTCCAGGGCTAATGCTGCAGCATTAGAAATACTGAATGAGTGCTACTATGCACGATCCTGCGCTGTTTTTACTGAGGGATTGTGCCCTGGGGACAAGCCACTGAAGAATGCCCTGCCACAGAGTGTAACCTCCTTGCAGCAATGGGGTGAGTCAAGAGAACACACGTGCACCCCAGAGCACATTTCATAAGGTGTTTTGGTAGCCCCAGTCTTCTTAGCTTTTTGCATCTGGTGAAAGATCATGTACCTCTGGATCATTGAATGACATGCAGGACAAGACCCCAGGTGACACGGTAGCCATTAGTTGCCCCTTCTGCCCCCCCTGTTGGAATAACACTGTGGTAAAGAGAAACGTGAAGCCTTTCTTGCTGGCAATGTCCTGGCCAACAGGGAGGGGACTCCTGACAATGTAACTGCTAACCAGAGGAGATACCCTAGTCATCACCAGCAGCTCCTCTAAAAACCATCACAACTTTAATAATAATTATGCTGTCAACTCTTCTTTCTCCCTTTAGGGGGATGGGATTGATTAATGATGAGGGCCTTGCACTGCCAAAGCCAGACTATGCCTTTAGTTTTTTCCAGTAGGTGAAAGATGAGAAAGCTTCTCAGAAGAGAGCTTAATCTGTGGAGAAATGGCAAACTCAGCTCACCCACTTCATAAAGAAACCTCGAAGGGAAATTTCTGTGTTAAAATTCCTGTTGTTAAAAAGATGTGAAGCAATAAAATTTCACCGAACAATGGTTTTCCATACAAAAGGGCTCTTCAGTCAATAGTTCCTCTCTAAGCTGTTCAAATCACCCTGGCTTCAATAAGCTCAGATCCTCAAACCATCAGTGCAGGAAACAGTGTGACTTTATAGGTTTAGCAGCTGTTCAATGTGCTCTGTTGTGGGTCTGTCTATCTGGGTGCAATCTTGTCATGTTTTTCACAGACCTCCGTTATTGTGTCTATCAGTCAGGATACAGAAGAGATAAATTTTTAAAATCGCTTGAGGGAAGACATTGCCTATGTCTTCTTTTTTCATTCAGATGTAGACAGGAATCCCCCTTATTAAGGCTGTAAAAGGTTTTGCAGTAGGGTGGCAATTTCAAAGAGGACTATCTGAGCTTCCTGAAGCAGACAAGTGGTTTGCAGTCCCGTACGACAATTAATGTCAGTATTATTTATTTATCTAATGAGCACTATGGTGAATTAAAAAATTATAGCCCAAGGTTTTCTATAGAAGTTGAAGCTCTTGTGTTTGTTTCAAAGCAAAGAAAAGAGTACAAATGCTTATAGTCTCGATCTTGTTCTTTTTTGTCTAAGGCTCAGTAAATTAGAAGTACAGTGGAGATGAAATGTGTTTCCACGTCATGCAGTCTAAACTTATCAGTTACCTTGCTTTCTCCAATTGAAAGTCCATATGCAGTGGATTGTCTACCACACATTCTCGTCTCTTGCCGTGAGTGCAATCAGAGGTTCATGAGCATACTGCTGTGCATGCATTCATTGCTGCTGCTGTGCTCTGGCAGGATGTGTTCCTGAGAACAAATTTCAGATTTCATTGAAAAACTGCATCTTCCCACAGTCCACCTGTAAGATCAATTGAGTTTTCAGTCACAGGCAAACCAGGAAGCTGGAAAATAGTTGCTGAAAATAATAGACAAAGCATTTTGATTAACCCCAAAATGTAGAGTTTCATTTGGAGATGTTTCTCTCAATTACAATAAAGCCGGATAAATTTTTAATGGAATGTCACTTCAAAATGCCAAAGCAAACTTCTCAAATTTTGATTTAGGATCTCTAATAGGACTTTTGCTTTTCTCTGTGTGGCTAAAACCACTCGACGAGTTCAATGTGAATTCCAGCTTACTTCTTACAAAGTAAACATCAGCAAAAGAGAACTTCCAGGAAAACATGTTTCATCTCTCTCTAACTGCATTCATTTCTAGATTTATTTAGATTTAATGGATTTTAAGGCCATGGGAGACTGTTACTATCATTTATTTTGACCTTCAACGTAACTGATGCAACTGTAACTGCAGTTTAAGGTCCGCCTGTTACACTGTATTACATGAATAATCTGTGAGGCTTGCTGCAAATGTACTAAGTATTCACCAGCTTGCTGCAGGGTTTTGTAGGAAAAGCAGGAAGAGAAGAGCCCTTCTCAGAGAAGGCTGGTGAGCTGTGCTCTGAGGCCACCGCAGAACTTGTTTTCATTGGTCCCCTAAAAACATGGGGTGCAAGTGTGAGTTGCCACTCCTGTTCTAGTAGATTTTGAAACTGCCCGAGAATGTGCACTTTGAGAATGAGCTTTCGTTTGCTATCTTCTTGCAAGAACAAAGAACAGAAGGGGATGTCTGCACGTGGTTTTGTGCAATGCCAAGGCTGACCAGGCAAGAGTGGATGAGACAGACTGTGACTTAGAGTAGTAAAGTCCAGATCCAGAAAGCTATCTGTGTGCCATGCACATGTAAGACAGCTAACCACTGCTGTTGATCCCAACATAAGAGTTGCAGATAAAAAGAACACAGTGTTAGCAAGCAGTCATAAACATTTTGGGAAAGAATATGTACCACAGAAAGGTATTTTAGTTAAAAGGGAATGGTAAAAAAAAATGCTTTTGATGTGACCCACTGTCTGAGATTTATCTGTTTAAATTATTTAGATAATTGAGTTTCAGATGCATATGAACTTTTGCTGACACTTTCTTTAATCAGGGAAGAGAAAAGTGAAGTTCGGGGGCATGGGTCCTCTACTCCCATGGCAGGTGTCTAGATAGGTCACAGAAATTCCTCTCCATTGACTGCTGATGAAGTCCAGTCTAATAGCTCATATCAACTAATGTCTAGATGCAGCAGCATTATTATGTACTCATCAATTAGGTAAGAAATATTGGTGTCTAAATTTTAGATGCCTGAACTTAAATGAAATTAATTTAATTTCTTGTGACTGAGGAAATTAGTCTCTCAAATGCTACTGGAACTGAATTGTAGTTAGCATTTCATTACCAGTACCCAAGTGTCTAAAAACCCCTCAAAGAGAGCTCCTGAGTTGGTGTTTAGAAGACCCAGGACTAAACTTCTTGATTTCCTGGTCCTCTTTCAAGGGTGCATCAGGCTTGTGACAGGATTCAGAGGAAAAGCCTTGCTCTTTTGCAAGCTTTCCAAATGACCAAGGTTCATGAGAATATTTTGGAGAGGGTATGGAGGAGTTTATGCCACCCATCAGGCATCCTTAATGAGAAACTGCTCTCACCACTCTCTTAAACATAGCACCTGGGGCACCTCTGCTGGTCACAGCTGGCAGAAGGAGAAAATCAAGTAGGAAAGTCCAAAGCCATTCAGGGCTTTGTAGGTCAAAGTCAACACCTTTGCTTCAATCTGGAAAAGCAGCAGGCGAGGAGTAGAGATCACAGAGCACTGGTGTCACACGTTGCCACGCTGAGGAGCTGTCAGCAGAAATCCAATTCAAGGCCTGCTAAAAAAAACAACAGATAACAAAAGGTTTGTTTTGCTTCATTTCAGCTGAGTTCTGAGGTCACCAGCCTTTACAGAATGACAACGACAATGTACATTTTTATAGTCCAGCAGAGTTCAGAGACCTGGTAAGAAAGCAAAGCACTGCTTGGTCAGCTCTGCACCGGCACAACAGTTCAAGGGTTCGTGTTTATTCCCCCCTCAGCTAAGCTGTTTTCCCAAGAACATCTTTGTTACTTTTTTGCCATAAAACAAAAGGTCAGGTTTGATGTTGCTCCTAGAAATGTTCTTGTTGCTCTGTTTGTTTATATAACCCCTTTCTCCTTCCATCTGACAGGGAGTGAGGTCTGCTGCTTAATGCCAGCTGCACACAGCATGGTGAGGAGAATGACAGACCCCAAAAGGGGCCGGGGGAGGGGGGACACAGAGGAGAGAAGGGAATAAAAGGAAAATAAGTGGAGTTTTGCCTCCAGCCATTTGCAAACAGCTTGTGAGATCCTCTCATCACACACATTGTTGGGTAGCCTGTGATGTTTCTGAACACACAAACTGTCATTTCCTCACAAGAAGTCAGTACCACTAAATGCTTTCAGGCGATGTGGCTGGGCGCTTTAGAAGACATAGTGTCTCATCCCATTCAGGAACTGCCCTCTGTCACTGCTCTCCTGGCATGCTGGATGTTTGTTGTTTAAGTAAATAAACTGGCCAGTGTCTCAGCCTAGCTGTGAATGCTGAGTCCTCCCACCACCACCCTTTCCCTGCTGCTCCAGGGAACAGGAGAAAAAAAAAAAAAAAAAAAAAAAAAAGGAAAACAGCCAAAAGCAACAAGATGAAAAAGTTCACAGAGAGCTCTGATGCCACCCACTAAGCCTCAACCTACAAATAATCAGTGACCAAATGGTGTCATTAGAGACCCCAACATCCTGTCAGCACTTGGCTTTCCGATGGAAAGTCTATGGTGGAGGTGATTTCAAAACCAACTTTCCAGTTTCTTTCAAAAAAAAAAAAAGTTTCTGGGAAATGACTGTCACAGGATACTTTGGTTTTCCTCATTTCTTCCAAATGAACCTTTCACGTTCCAAGTCAGTGGTCAGCTTCAGTAAACCTGGAGAAATATTGTCTGAATCCCTGTTGTC
Source organism: Pterocles gutturalis (assembly GCF_000699245.1). Taxonomy (NCBI): domain Eukaryota; kingdom Metazoa; phylum Chordata; class Aves; order Pterocliformes; family Pteroclidae; genus Pterocles; species Pterocles gutturalis. Next base: position 2,605 of record NW_010127316.1, on the reverse strand, counting down.
AGGGATATATTTAGTGTAGAAGGGAGATGCAAGATCATGAATCTCCACCTGTTTTGTCAAGGGTGCACAAGCAAGACTGTGAATAGGTTTAATTTGTTCTGTTGCATCCCCACTGCCTCATTTTTCTATCTTGATGTTAAGCTACAACAGAGAAGAAGGATGTCTGCTACAATACAGGTTCTCTCTAGAGTTAACAGGAACTTTTCATACTGGCTGGCACAGCATACAGTTTTTCACGTACTTCTGTTGATGAACCCATTGGTATTCACATCACCCAAATGTAGAAACCTCATTAACTAAATCAGCTGGCTAGCCACCTTTAACTCCATATGTAGTCAGTGAGAAAAGATCAGGGCAAATCAGAGTAATTCCTGTAACTCCTCTTTGAAATCACCATCTGCATGATCTTCTCTCTCTCTCCCTCTCCTTCCTTCCCCCTCTGCACTGCCTGTCCACTGCTGGATCTATGAAGTGATTTAGTAAATTAAATTACTTCTTCGTGCATTACTCTTTGTGCCTATCTGCTACCTGGGAACAGAGTTTCTCACTGAAACACAGTTTCTGGAGAAATCACTTGTCTATTTATTGTGCAAACAAAGTTAACTAAGGGAAAAATACTGAAAGACAACAGACCACAAGGGTTTGTTCCATCGGTTCTGCTTTTCTCCCCAGACATGTTCACCTGTTTTGGATGGATGGATGAACGTCAACCACAATAAGAAGTAAGGCTGCATCTGTCACTAGATGCATCCTGCAAATGCGGGATGGTTAAACTGAATGTTTTTGTAGGGTACCTAGTACAACTGGCTTCCAGAAGTGCTTGATTCAGTGAACATGTCATAAATCATGAGTTAGCCACAGTGAGCTGTGGTGATGGTTTGTTGATTTTCTTAGTCTCTCAATACAATTCTTCATAAATAATCTGAAAAAGACACTTCTCACAGTTATCAGCACCTCGCAATTAGACAAGCAGGGCAACAAGGTTAAGTCCACAGGCTGGGAGGGCTCAGCCCCTGGAATTTGTCAAGTGAGGCAGCAGTGCGCACAAACAGGTTACTGGAAATCTCCTCACTGGACCCCAGACTCACACAAATCACACCATCTTACCATACCACTTGCATCTCCTGTTCCCAAAAGGACCAAGATTCAAAACTTAGAGGCAGATTCTTAGTTCTGAACTTCTTCTGCGCTCAGCAGTGCTTACCACCATATGAACTCCACCAGCTTAATCTGAAGCTCTTAGAAAAATCAAAGAAACCACCCTCAAACCCCGAACGACCAACCCTTAGAAGTAAGACTAATTTCTGTCCTTCCATTCAACTTCTTTACTTTCCCACAATCCTCAATGGGGGGTCTTGTCACCACAGAGTTGTTTTTGACTTCTACGAATAAGCAATATAAAAGAAAATCAGTTTAATACCACATCACGGGTAAGCACAGAAAGTGATGACAGCGTCATGAGTGCTTGACTGCAGCATCTTTAGCAGTTCTTGAGGTCTGCTTTCAACTTTGCAAAATCCTAGCTGTATATTTCAGTATGAAACCAAAGCACATCCTGCATTTGCCAAAGATTCCAGGAAATTTTAGGCAAGCTTTGAAATCACAGGAAGGAAAGGTCTATCTCTCTCAGGGAGAAATAAATTGGTTTAACGAGATCACATTTCTTCTCCCTCCTTCCCTTCAAATCAGGAGAAGTTTAATATTTCAGTTGCATTTACTTTGACTGAAACAACAAATCAAAGCAAAAAAGGATCCACAAAAAAAAAAAAAAAAAGAGTTTAATTTAATACAGAACTTCAAAACTCTAATAAAAGGCACAAAGAAAATCTTAGCACTCAGATTCTCTCATGCAGAAAAATCCTCAGGTGGTAGGTTAAGCCACTACTGGCATAATTAAAGGAGTGTAAATAAGTGAAAGCATACCAAATAATATGGCCCAAAGCACTTTAAAGCCTTTTAGAATCACACTGGCTATGGGAGTCAGGCTTCCACAGCTGTGATTACAAATAACTGGATTCAACATCTCCCATGCAACAGGCAATGAGTTGGTTTTGTTCCAAGGCAGTCACTATCCTTCCTTTTAAGAAATCATCTATATAAGTCAGGAATCAAACTCTGCATGCTCAGTGTCTTTAGCAAGATACCACATGTACACAAATCTGTCCATAAGGGGTTGAGCAAAATGTCATTTAAAATCAAGGATGTCACTCTTTGCAGCCAGTTTCTGTTCTATATTTTGTATTATGCTTCAGCTGACACTCAGCCTGGAAATGGCAGGGTACAGCTGGTCATTCACACCCATTCCTCAGCCCTTTCAGACTGGGGAGACACTGCTGTTCCCAGTGGCTGTGTCCTTTACTTATGGAAGTGGTGTGTGTTTCTGGTCCCTGTTCTTGGCCAAGTTCCTGTCTTGATGGCACTGGGGACTAACTCTCCTGACTGAGCATGGAAACATTTCTTCCATTCTCTACCTGATCTGAAGACTCAGAAGGAGGCAGAAGCCCTTGGCTCTTCACAGAGGCCAGATCCCGCACAATGTCCCAGCTCCTCCCCGATCTATAGAGTGACCTAGCTGGTCCATAGAATCATAGAATCATAGAATCAT
>NW_010127315.1:0-3150 GCF_000699245.1 Pterocles gutturalis | reverse complement strand
ATATAGGAGAGCTCTTTATTCTGAATATGCTTCCAAAATCCAGGACAAAATAGAATCCTCAGGACTTTCCTCAGGAGAATGGAATGAGACCTAGCACTCCAGGTTATCGTGTTCTCCATATTCATATTGATAATCAGTTAAAAATAATTTGTCTTAGAGTGTGATTAAAGATTGGTATTCCAAACAAAACAAATTTCTTGCACCCACAAATTCAAGTTTGGTTCTAGATTAAGAGCTTCATTTTTCATTGGCCTACAGAGCTCCGTGGCATGGCAAGAACACAGGAACTTCAAGATTTCATAAGAAACTTTATTTTAGATGAGCCTGAGAATTAACTGCTTTCCATTGAACATTTTAGCATTTACCTCTTAAATGTACGGGTTTTTTCTAACACTTGAGGAGTACTGGCCAAGTTCTGCCCTTTCACTCACAGCCCCTCCTTAACTGGGCAGCTTGCCTGGGAGAGGCCAGCAGATGTTGGCCTTAAACTGATAAAAGGTTGGCATGGGGAGATCACAAGCTCCACCATACCTGCGTGGTGAGATGTATGACCAGGAGAACTGGTGAGTTTAATCTAGTTCTTAGGAATTGATATAAATCCAGTGCAGTCCATGGGAATTTTCTTATGCAATTTGAATCATATCCCAGAATTACCAGAGCTGGAGCAGCCTTCTAGGCAGCCGAGGAAAGGGGCCGTGGAATATGTGGCATAGACCCAGCCTACCTCTGAACCCTGGCAAGGCAGAAAGCTCTTCAGTATTGGACTGAAATCTATCACCAAGCCTCTTGTATCATTTTGCCTGTGCTTTTCTTCAATAATTAGGAGCTTTTAGCTATCAGAGTATATCAAACCTGTACCTTTCACAAGCATGAAGTCACTCACAAAAATGATAGCAAACATCAATGTGAAACTAGAAGGCAAAAAAAAATCTCCCACAGCATCATCTAAACATAAGATAGTAAGTAATAGCATTAAAAAAAAAAAAATCTATTTCACACAGATGAAAATCATTACAGTTCTCTAGAGAACCTCTCTCTCTGCAGTAACCCGTGTCATTTCCTAGCTAGTAAAAATGTGCCACAGGATATCAAAAGATGGTAATGTTCTTCTAATTTTAATATTCCTCTAATCCAATAATGGCTTGTTTACTGCTTTCTAATTTAAAGGTAATTCATTAGATGTATCCTGTCACGCCTTATTGGCATCGAAGGCATAAGAATCACACACACCTCTGAGGCACGTCAGTTGTGCTGCTAATATTCAGTGTGGCTCCCTCGATGTAAATGGCTATCGATGCAACGGCACTGATAAGGGAGTGCATGTGCCTACATACATATACATTACAAACAAAAATATTAGAAGACTTCGCGATGAACACTGGACCCCAAAATTTATGTTCGACACTAAGAACTCTAGCAAACAGAAAATATTGAAGCTAATATAAGTGATTTGTGTGCAAATATTTGTGATAGCGACACAAAGGGTCTCACACAGCCTGCGGGGAAGCCCCTCACTGACCTGCGGAGGACTGGAATGAGTCTGCTGCAAGGTGGTGAAGGTTAAGGAAACATTAGACAGAAGAGGCAGCCTGAACTCAGAAATGCACATTTCAGGAGCCAGACCTCACTTGGCAACATCTGTTGTGATTCTGCAAAAGCTACCCAAGCCAGCTGAGGTTTTGAGTAACCCTACAGCAATGTAACAGGAACTGAGGCCAAGGGCTTTAAACCTGCTAGACCTTGGCAGCGCAGCCGCACCGAGGTCCTGGGGTGAAGGCAAGAGCACAGCAGGAGCCATTAACACAGCGGGGGGACGCGCGCTTTCCTGCCTCACCAGCTCCAGCAGCATCCACCAGCCTGCACGGCTTCCCTCCTCACTCCCCTGACACGGAGTCTGTGCCTGCCTCCACGTGAGCAGTCTACTCCAAGCAATAAGGCAAAGGAGGCTATCTACTACAGGTAAAAGCACTGAGTGCTCAAACACATTGTTCAGGCGGCTTTCCTGCCACAACGGCTGAGAACTCTTTGGCTGTTTATATTCTGTCAGCAACCAGCGCAGTCACATCATCTCTCACTGTACCAGGGAACTAACGTGTCCAGTTGCAATAATCGCTTCCCAAGACGTGAAATCTTTGATCAAACAGAAAAACTGTCCGCGTGTGGCTATTTAATGAGCCATGCCTATCTCGGAGGAGGGCACAAGACTGAGGAACACAATGAAAGCATGCTAGGAAACCACCCCGTTTGTCCAAAATTGAGTTATTCCTTAGGAGCACAGCAGGATCACCACATCGACATCAGTTTGGAAGACAGTTTGGGTCAGTATGTGTCCAAAACCATCACCTCATTGGCTGCTGATGATGTCATGCCCGTGCATTAATCCCCAGTGACTGCAGGTTGAACATCACGCATCACCACATCATCTACATAACGACAATGAACGCGAGTCTTAGAGGAAATTACTGGAGCAGAGAATAAAGCAACTTGTTGAAACAGGGAAAGTTGCATCTCTTAAGCGATTATCCCCAGCTTTTTTTTGGCAGGGTCAGGAAATAACACATGCCTCACTAACTGAAGCAGGTACTGTTACAGCTCTGTTTTAAAGAAAGTAAATCTTTAAGATCACCCACTCAAAAATGTAAAAGTGCCAGTAGTGAGAAACCAACAGATCTGGGAAATAAAAGTATTTCAGGAGCTATAAAATTGCTAGTTGAAATTACAAACATTAAATTAAAAAGGAAAAAAATTAAAAGAGCAAAATTTGCAAAGCAAGCTTGTCCGTTTTCTAGTGACACCCTTATCACTAGAGAGGCTACAACAGTAAATGAAGTACATACCCACACACTACTACATAGATATCTTTAAATATAACACAAATACTTTAAGTGTTACAGACTGTCCCTCACGCCAGAGCTTGGCGAGCCCTCAGGGTTCAATGAAGACGTACTTAAAAGCCCAAATAGCCGAGACACTTCCCGGCAAGGGGGGTCCTGCCTGCTGCCGGGCTGCACCGAGGGAACCCCTCCCCCCGGCGGGGGCATCCTCCCCCCCCCGGCTAGCCGCTCCGCCAGCAGACAACTCACTGTTATCCCCCGCACTCCTAATACAAGTTACATCGCAGACTAAGCCATGCTTTTCCCAGCGCCGCTG
>NW_010127314.1:590-7001 GCF_000699245.1 Pterocles gutturalis | reverse complement strand
CTATGATTCTATGATTCTATGAAAAGCCTTTTCTCATTCCCCAGCTCTATGCCCAAGGCTTAGAAAAAGAACATCAAGGCAACCTGGAAGACAAGTCCATGAGAACCAGGAAACAAAAACCTAAAAACCCCCTAAACGTAGGTTCAACATCAAGGCTTATGTTGAATTATCTGTCTCTAAAAATCAACATCTCAACATACCCAAGTGCACAGCTGAAGGAGCTATTCTTCTGAAAAGCAAGAGCTGGAAAAACCTTGCCCATTTCTATGCTGAAGAAGAAATACTGCCCAGTGCTCCTCCCTGAAAATAACTGATACTTGGACAGCTGGCATACGTGAGTGGTAGGGAGCTACCAGTCTTGTCTTACCGAGTTGCTGGAGCCTGGACGCTCCTTCCATTCAGCCTCTCAATCTTGTATTCAACTCCTTCAATGATGACACTGGACTGCATGCTCATCTCGGGCACCGGTTTTACCGTCTCATCCTCTTCTGCCTCTTCCTCCAACAGCAAGGTACGCTTCTGCTGCAGTTTCCGAGCTGCCAAGAGAAGACAGATTCACACCACAGAGCTCTCGCTGAACCCCCACAAGGATGCCGCCTCTGGGCAGGTCCTTACGCTCCTCACCCCTGCAAGTTTGTGCTGGTTTAAGTCCATACCCTCTCCACGGGTGCCTTCGTTTCTCCTGCACTCCACTAATGCTTCAGATGTAGCAGAAGGGGTCTGGGGGGGCTGGTGGCAGCAGCTCAGTAGGAGCCAGCAGTGCCCTGGCACCAAGAGGGCAAACCCCATCCTGGGGTTCATCAAACAACGTACAACCAGCCGGTTGAGAGAGGGGACCACCCTGCTGGATTCAGCGATGGTGCAGCCTCACCCCGAGCACTGTGGGCAGTGCTGGCCCCACCACTTCAGAAGGACGTGAAGGTCCTTGCATGTGCCCAGAGGAGGGAAACAGCTGGTGAAGGGCTGTAAAAAACGTCCTGGGAGGAGCAGCTGAGCACTCCAGGTTCGTCTTGTTTGGAGAGAAGAGGGCTGAGGGGCGACCGCATCGCTCTCTGCACCTTCCTGGGGAGGGGGCATGGAGAGAGTGGTGTGAGCTTTTCCTCCCAGGATCCAGGGACAGGACACCTGGGGATGGCTCCAAGCTGCACCAGGGGACGGTCAGACTTGTCATTAGGAAGCATTTTTTTACCGAGAGGGTGGTCAAACACTGCAACAGGCTTCCTGGAAAAGTGTTCGATGCCCCAAGCCTGTCAGTGTTTAAGAGGCATTTGGACAATCCTTGATCATATCCTTTAACTTGGTCAGCCCTAACGTGGCCAGGCAGTTGGACGGGATGATCATTGCAAGTCCCTTCCAACGGAACTGTTCTGTTCTATTCTGACCTGTGCACCATAACTGCAAAGTAATAATGCTGCTTTGGCCTCTTATTAAATGTTTTTAAAATAAACAGATGCAAACAGAACACTTGTGCAAGTATGTGTGGCTATATGCTGAAATCTCTAATGCTGCAGTTGGCTAGCAGTGGGAGCCCAAAGCAGCAGAAATCAGTGCAAGTGCTGGAATTGCAAAGATCAGAGGATGTAACTTATCGCTTTCAGATATTTTATTGGGATGTTTCACCCTTAGTAAGTTAAAACTTAATTTATTGTCTGGACAATCTTCACCATGGGATCCCTCTTCCCCAGATGAATTTTCTTTTTAATTTTTTTTTTTAAATCTAGTACTCGGAGATATTCTGATTAGAGGTGATGTTTCTCCTCATCTACACAGCTTAGCAAATCTCAAAACAAGCTGAAATACAAGCCTGAAACTCTTGTAATTACTTTGTAGTTTCTCCTTCCATACTTTATATCTCGATCTTTGTGTCTCCTGCATCTCCTCTTTTAGCCAACAGTAAGAGTCTGACATACTCACATAGCTTCTTATGGCCACATCACATCGAAGAAACCCAAAATGCAAGTTACAATTTGTTTTTCTTACTTTCCTTTCTATCTTTTATGAGCTTACTCTTGTCTTAAAATGCATTCATGTTCCTGAACTACTAAGTGAAAATGAGAAGGTTTCTTATGCTCTGGATAAATTCACAACCTCTAAACAGGTATATAGGAGAGAAGGTGGGAAAGAGAAGACTAGCTACTTATAAAATGAAAAAAATCCAACCCAAACCCCAACAATTTACAAAAGAAATTCTATGATAATCTTCCCAAGCAAAGGAGTCACAGCTCCCAAACCCAGGAGTCCGATTCTGGTTGTATTTTCCTATGGAACAGGGAGAAGATTTCAAGAAAAGCCCTTTTTTCCACTTAACATCGTTCCTCATTGCCTTTTAAAACAACTCTCAAGCAGGAGGACATTTCATCAAAAACCATAGCAGTAATTTTCCCTCCTGTTGCAAGCCCTGGGCAAAATCAGAGCAGTACCCTGAGCAATGGCAGCTCTGCTGTCAGACACTATGTGAGGATGCCATGGGCAACCCCATCTTGCTGCGTAACAGCCTGGGCAGCTTACAGAGAAACATTATCATGTGTAGTAGCTTTTAAAAATTGTATTGAAGTGCCTACCAACTACAGCAAACCCTGACCCCACAGTGACAGCGGAGCATCCACAAAACTCCTCAACGTTCGCAGAATCACACAGTGGTTTGGGCTGGAACTCCAGCCTCATGAATAACTTTTGGAAGCGCTGGGTTTCTGCTGTGTGTGCTCTCTCATGCCTCCCACGGAGAAAGGATTCACTAAACCGGACAAATTTTCCTGCGGACATTCTGACATACCTTCCTCTTCTTTCATTTTCTTCAGGTCGTCCTCTCCCACTAGGGAGACACGCTTGGGAGGTTTATCCGTCTGCTGCTGCCTCACCTCCATTTCGAAATACTTCTGCCTCTCGCGGAAGGATCTCTGCTCGGGGCTGTGCAGTCCCCCGGGTCCATGTGTGGCCACCTGCGAGAGCCACACAGCACTGCCCATGGTGACCAAACCCCCTCCCCGCACTGCCTCCAAAGCCCACCCCCCAGCACATCCTCCCCGCGCCGTGGTCCTGTCCCACACCCACCCTGTGCCAGTCCCCCAGCTCCAGCTGCCAGCACCCACCTCCAGGGCAGTCGGGGGACTCTCTGTGCTGGTCTGAGCAGGCAGCTCCTAAAAACACAAAGAAAGAGGCACGGCGTAAAAAGGAGGTTTTCCACCACCGCTCCTGCCCTCCAGCCGAATGTCACCGATGCCACGCAAACAGCAGCAGTCCCAGACATCGGCTGATGGGCTGGTTCACCAAACAGTCCCAGAGTTAACACAAGATAATGGCAGTTTAGGCTTAGTGATGGCAAGTAATAAGGATTTACATTAAATCGAGGGCCAAACAGAAACAGATGGTGACAACTCTTAAAAGGGCAGAGACTGAAAATCCTGGGGAAAAGGGGAAGGACAGCAGCAGAGGGCTCAGCTCGAGATGAAGGAGGCTTAGACTTCCTTTAAATCAAAGATGCAACTATTGAAAACCTACTTCTAAGAAGTGGAAACACTGTCAGGAAGAAATAAATCCGTATTTACCAGAATAAATAACAGAACACTGGATGAGTAGAACTCCAAGGAGCACCAGTTACCTGTGTCTCGAGCAGAGGGTGTGACAAGGGCACTGCTGCAAAGGTCTTGTACGCCTGCTTGACGTTGATGGGGATCTCGTCGGGAGAGGGTGGCGAAGGTGGCTTCTGCTGCAGGGACAAAGGCAGAAGGCAAAGATAACCACAGATGTTATCAAAAACCAAACATGGGGGAAACACAGCACAACCCTCTGCTTGCAAAGCCTGAGGAGTGGAATAGATAAGGGACAGCTCCTGCTGCCTTGGGCGGAAACGTGAGCAGTGTCTCGTATACATGCTGCATACAGCAGCACGTGTATCACAGCCCCGTTGTGTTTCTAGGACGGTGGAGGAACAATCCTTCTGGTGGTACAGAGCCTCACTAACTTAACCAGAATTCGGTGTCTGGTCTCTTACCAAGGGGCCATACTGCCATCACAGCCCTTCAGGATTTCCCCCCAGTTCAACCAGCACGTGCCTACTGGAACCAGTGGGCTTTTGGGGCTGGAACAGGACAGCTGTACTGTTGACTCTGACCCCTAATGAGGACTGAACAAGCCATATTTAGTTTATTAGAAAATTAAAGATGAGCCCTTGCCTTATCTGGCATTTCTGACTAACAGGGCCTTCTTCATGAGATGGGATCTATTAATCTTGTTTTTTGCAGTGGTTATGACACTTCTGTTTATAAAATGACCAGTGTGTACTTCTACGTATTTCAAGGATAATGGTCATAGCCTCCTAAATCAAGTGGCAACTCATTCAGGCATCTATAATCTGGAGAAGACCTGCCTTTAATCTCCAGTTTTCCCTTCACAGAATTCCACTTACTCAGAAACATCTGATAAGGTCCAAATGGACCCTCCTGTTGCTTTTCACTTGTCTTTGCTGGTCTTCTCCTCACCCATCCCTTACCTATCACTTTCAGGGAGGAAGAAGAGTTGGGATGACCTGCTCAAAGAATCACAGAAATGAATGGGAGTAGGGGGGAAACGACACCACCACCCTTTCTTTCAACTAGAAAGCAAAAGCCCTTTGGTTGCTTCATCCCTTCAATCCCTCTAGCTGCACTAACTCAGTTTCAGGTGTTTGTGGTTCTTCTTTATCCTGGACTGAGGCTAAACTATGTTGTTTGATTGTGTTCCCTTCTGCATAGGCTGCAGAACACATCAATATCAGAAGAGACTGTAAAATATCTGAATCTTGGTCAATCACATGGACTATGTATCGCTGTTTGTCTGCAAATCAGGTCTCTAGTTCGGTACCATGTCATACAAGCTTCAGTAAAAAGGGCTACATTGAAGGTACAAAAGTCTTCTGTCATGACAAAGACCAAAATACCTGAATCTTTCTCTCCCACCAACATACAGCTCACGGAATAGGAATCTTTCAAAAACAATAATTTTGCAAATCATAAAACTCAGTATCAGCAAGCTGGTATTGGCTTTTGCTCCAAGATGGAAGACATTTATAGACACAGGCTCTGAAAGATGCCTCAACAGAACACAACATCTCCTAAATAAGGATTTAATTGTGTCCTGGGCTGCATCCAAAGAAGCATTAGCAGCAGGGCGAAGGAGGTGATTCTCCCCCTCTGCTCTGCTCTTGTAAGACCCCACCTGGAGTACTGTGTTCAGATGTGGGGCCCCCAACATAAAAAAGACCTGGACCTGTTGGAGAGAGTCCAGAGGAGAGCCACGAAATTGGTCAGAGGGCTGGAGCACCTCCCCTATGAGGACAGGCTGAGAGAGTTGGGGTTGTTCAGCCTGGAGAAGAGAAGGCTCCAATGAGACCTTACAGCAGCCTTCCAGTACCTGAAGGGGGCTACAGGAGAGATGGGGAGGCACTCTGCATCAGGGAGCGTAGTGAGAGGACAAGGGGTAATGGGTATAAGCTGAAAGAGGGGAGATTTAGACTAGACATTAGGAAGAAATTTTTCACTGTGAGGATGGTGAGACACTGGAACAGGTTGCCCAGAGAAGCTGTGGATGCCCCATCCCTGGAGGGGTTCAAGGCCAGGCTGGATGAGGCTTTGGGCAACCTGGGCTAGTGGGAGATGTCCCTGCCCATGGCAGGGGGTGGCACTGGATGGGCTTTAAGGTCCTTTCCAACCCAAACCATTCTAAGATGCTATGATTCTATGATCTAAGACTGTAACTGCTCTGGGGATTTCAGCCACGACACAGTTTCAGCAGTGCTAACTTCTTGAGTGGGTAGATGAAGACACATGGCAGGCTGGCGAGGCTCATCCATGCTAGAAACATGAAGAGGATGCACTGACCGCCACTCTACTTGTCAGGAGTATGGGTTCTTACCTGGGGCATTCAGACTGACACATAAACAAAACCAACCGTAGCTAAGGCACGTGATCTTTAAACTACAAAACCACCGCTGCGAGGGCGCGTTCAGCCTACCCGCCAGGAAAAGAGGCACAAGGACAGACTGATGCAGCTCAGTGAGAAGGAACCGCAGGCCACTTACAGAGTTCTGGACACTGAAGCACAGCTCAGGTTGCTGGAAGGGATTGGGGCTGTCCCCCTCCTCCGAATTATGCGAGGCAGCATTTTGTCGCACGCGGGAAAGAGGCTGAATGACGCCTGGCTTGGTCTGCTTGTGTCAATACACAACGGGGAGAAAGGCAGAGGGAGAACACAGGGAGAGAGAGAAGAGAAAGGAGCAGTTAGGGCAGCAAGATGTCTCTGCTGTGCGAGTGAATGAGACAAACCCATGCACCTGAGCGCAGCTCCTCAGCTGGGTTGCCAAATCCAGACACCAGACTGGGAGGGAAGCATGCAGAACTGAACACAAGTGAACAAAACGTCTAATACTAAAGAGCG
>NW_010127314.1:0-559 GCF_000699245.1 Pterocles gutturalis | reverse complement strand
GCAGGAATGAAGTACGCCAGCAAAAACTATGAATAAAAGCTGCAAAAACACTTGCATCAAGTTTTCAAATTGACAATATTTGAGACTTGGTGCATTTGTACAAGCTTTGGAGGACTGAAGAAGACAGAGGAAGAGCCAACAGTGAGGCGTGCAGGGCTGGAAGTGAGCACCCAGAGAAGGAAGAGGCAAGCTCTACGTGCTGGGGAATGCACAGGGACGCTACAATGAGATCTCACGGTAGATGTACTTACCGATTTACTGTCATCCTGCGATGTAAGGAAGCTAATGGAAGCCTGAAAACAGAAATACAGGTGTAAATTTGGAGACCTTAAAGGAAGTCTTTAGTTTACCCTGCTCCATACAAAACAAAATACAAAACTCCCGACTCCTGCCTTGCCCCCCCCGCCCACCTTGTCCAGGGAAAAGCCCCCAAGTCCCACTCTAAACCCCACCATACCTTCTTCATGTGGGGAGCAGTCCAGAGCCCTCCCCAAGAGCGTCTCCCAGCCCCTCTGCTACGCGAGGAGGCACTTGCCGCTCTGCACATCCCAGGTACCGA
>NW_010127313.1:0-1754 GCF_000699245.1 Pterocles gutturalis | reverse complement strand
CCCCAAATTTCCCCAAATTTCCACGTCGCAACGGAAATTTCCACCAACTTCTGCACCAAACACCCCCCTCCCAACTCCCCTCCTACCTGGTTTCCGGGCGACGGTCCGGGAGATGGGCGCCGGCAACTCCTCGTGCCGCACGGTGCAGACGAAACTCTCGCCGCTCTCCCAGTCCTGGGTGCTTACTGGGAGCTCACTGGTGGCCGTGAAGGTGCCGTTAAACTGGGCGGTTAATTGGACGGGGGACGGACGTAAAGTCCCACCCCCACGTTTCCGGCTCCAGCTCACCACCAGTCCTTCGTCACTGGGTAAACTGGTGGCCAAGCAACGGAGTTTCGGCGACTGGGAGATGTAGAGGTCGGAGGGGGAAGGGGGAAGGACGTAGACGCGGATGGAGCCGGCATCCGGGGCGGGGCCTAGAGGAGGGGGAGGAGCTGGTCAAGCTCATGGAGGGGCCTCCAGCCAACTTTGGGGGAAGATCGTTGGGTTGGAGGCCCCGAAACCCAGCTTTGGGGGAAGATCGTTGGGTTGGAAGAGCCCAAAACCAACTTTGGGGGAAGATCGTTGGGTTGGAAGAGCCAAAATCCAAATTTTGGGGGAAGATCGTTGGGTTGGAAGAGCCAAAACCCAACTTTGGGACAACTGGAAGACCATCGAAGACCCAAAACCCAACTTTGGGTCAACTGTAAGACTTTGGAGATCATCCAACCCAACTTTGGGGTAAGATCGTTGGGTTGGGGACCTCAAAACCCAACTTTGGGTCAACCCAAGAGGTTGGGGATCCTCCAAACCCAACGATGGGTCAACTGGAAGACGTTCGAAGACCCAAAACCCAACTTTGGGTCAACTTCATGGAGGTTCCTCCGCCCAACCCAACGATGGGTCAACTGGAAGCCCTTAAACCCAACTTTGGGTCAACGGAAGAGGTTCAAAGACCCAAAACCCCAACTATGGGTCAAGATCGTTGGGTTGGAAGAGCCAAAATCCAAATTTTGGGGAAGATCGTTGGGTTGGAAGACCCCGAAACCCAATTTTGGGGGAAGATCGTTGGGTTGGAAGAGCCAAAACCCAACTTTGGGACAACTGGAAGACCATCGAAGACCCAAAACCCAACTTTGGGGGAAGATCGTTGGGTTGGAAGAGCCCAAAACCAACTTTGGGGGAAGATCGTTGGGTTGGAAGAGCCAAAATCCAAATTTTGGGGAAGATCGTTGGGTTGGAAGACCCCGAAACCCAACTTTGGGGGAAGATCGTTGGGTTGGAAGAGCCAAAATCCAAATTTTGGGGAAGATCGTTGGGTTGGAAGACCCCGAAACCCAACTTTGGGTCAAGATCGTTGGGTTGGAAGAGCCAAAATCCAAATTTTGGGGAAGATAGTTGGGTTGGGGACCTCAAAACCCAACTTTAGGTCAACCCAAGAGGTTGGAGATCCTCCAAACCCAACGATGGGTCAACTGGAAGACGTTCGAAGACTCAAAACCCAACTTTGGGTCAACGGAACAGGTTCAAAGACCCCAAAACCCAACTTTGGGTCAACTTCATGGAGGTTCCTCCACCCAACCCAACGCTGGGTCAACTGTAAGATCCTCCAAAGCCATCGATGGGTCAACTGGAAGCCCCCAAACCCAACTTTGGGTCAATGGATGAGGTTCGAAGACCCAAAAATCCAACTTTGGGTCAATTCAATGGGTTTTGAAGCCCCAAACCCCAACTTTGGGTCAACCCAAGAGGATGGAGATCCTCCAAACCCAACG
>NW_010127312.1:0-15334 GCF_000699245.1 Pterocles gutturalis | reverse complement strand
TCAGCTGAACCCAGGACAGCTGGTAAAACACAGGAGATTTCAGTCATGAGGAGCCAGTTTCCCACGTAACGTGTTGTGAAGACGGTGGCAGTTTTATTGGTTGGTTCACAATAAATACCGTAGTGCCCGTTAGAGCACAAAGATAAATGAGAGTTATTAGAACCAAGCAGGGAATGTAGAGCACTGACACAGGCAGGTGCCCTTGATCAGGCGAGGTAGAAGCTGTTTATTGCAAAATATCCCTTATCGGCCTGCTGCCAGGCAGAGTACCATTTATTTTCCCAAGGCAAATGCTAAGGTCAAAGGAACTAGTGAATATTGGGGGACCTGGAACTGAGAAAGGAGAGAGTCAAGTGGATGACTAAGTGCTCTAGATGGAGCTGAGTAGGAATTCATCATGACATTGGTACTGATGGTTAAACAGAATGAATATGAGCATGCAGTGTTCAAATTGTTTGAACAGCAAAATTGCCTTGTGTTTAATTATGGTGGGGGTGTGTGTAAGCACGGCATACCAATTGCTAAGGTTGTTTTCTGAATCATTCTTATCCATTTAGTAAGATGAACAATTAAACTGGAATCTGAATGACTTGTCTACTATGGTTCGTTTTTCTTCTCATAATTGTGTAAATGACCGAAGACCTTTCTGGGGATTTATTTAGCACTTTCTCACTATGACATAGTTGTAGTAGGGCCATTAAGTGACTCATCAGCATTCCTGTGACCATACATGCTGTAATTTGTATGGAAATTTTTATGTAGGATTGGCTGGACAAGTAGTGATAGGGAAGAAAGAAAGGAAAATGTGACTTACATTTGTGATTTGCGTGTGTGACAATTTATGAGCCAGTCAAAGGTTAAACTACAATTCCACTATCCTTCAAAGATCTCCAATTGCAGGAGTTATGACCAGGTCTCCATAATGTTATCACTCAACAGCAGATGCAGCTTTAAAACTATTTATTGAGTTTATTCATTGGTGCAGGAATGAAGTGAATCTGGAGTCTGTAACAAGGAATTTCCAAAGATTTCATAGGAATTGCTGTAGTCAGTTCTTTCAGTTTTTAGTGGCCATAGTATATGGGCCTATATGCTGGTTTTTGTTATTAACTCTATTTCTGCTTATAAGGCAATACCAAATGTCTAGTAAGGTTTGAAATGGCTTTAAAAAGTCTTAGTACTTTTTAGTTGAGCTTCCTTTTCCTTAAAAAATATAAACAGAGTTGCTGATTTCTTGCATAAGCAAAAGAATAAAGACAACCAAGGTTTTTGTATTGCTAAATCTTGTAGTTTTAAAAGGCCTCTAAATTCTAAAACAGTTTAGGATTTCTCATGACATTGCTTTTTTCCATCACAAAATGAGATTCAGTTGAAGTGGAACAATTCAAGTGAATGTAACCAGGTGTTGTGTGAAGGGTAGAATTTCTGGCCAGTGAGGGACAGATTTCCCCTGTTGGGATAGTCAACGCCTATTCTGCAGTCACTTTGTTTTCTTGTTTTGTATTTTCTGTAATACTTTCCTTGTTCATAATGTTAGAAATGAAAAACACAAATGACAGGGACCTTCATGTCTGTATGGAAGAGGCACTGAGAATCACAGAGCAGTTGGTGCTGAAGGGGACCTCTGGAGATCCTTGCCATGCTCCAACCAGGGGTAGCTGCAGCGGGTTGCTTCCATGTCCCGTTGTGCTTTGAATATCTGCAAGGCTGGAGACTCCACGGCCTCTCTGGGCAACCTGGTGCAGTGTTTGACCACCCTCACAGTAAAAAAAACCACAAACAAACCTTCTGTTTAAACAGAATTCCTTGCATTTCAGTTTGTGCCTAGTGCCTCTTGCCACATCAGTGGGTATCTGAGAAGAGTCTAGCTCTGTCTTCATTATTCCCCTGTCAGGTATTCCTTATTCATCAGGTATTTGTACACATTGATAAGGTTCCCACACTGAGCCACCTTCTCCAGGATGAGAACCCTCGACCCCCTCAGCCACTCCTTGTATGTCAGATGCTCCGTTAGACGTCTTCGTCGCCCCGCACTGGCCTGGCTTCAGCAGCTCTGAGAGGGCTCCCTGGTACCGGGAGCCAGCACCGGACCCAGCTCTTGGGTTTGAGTGCGAAAACCCATATCTTTGTGTTCCTCTGTGTTCCTCTCCGACGACAAGTCAGTCTCTCAATAGCCTATTGAATATTCAATTATTTATAATTAAATGGATTGCTCAAATGTTTGATCTTCTAACCCTGGATGGTTTTATAGCACAAACAGACACAGTCTCTAGTTATTCCTCATGTAATTTATCAGTCAGTAACATATATTTATATTTAATTATGCGGATGTATATTCTCCTTAATGCATTTTTACAGCCTTTTCCCAACACTAATCCAAGTTCCAGTGAAGTACCTTCACAAACATTGCTCAGAAAAGGGGCAAGCGGGTTTTAATCCTAACCTATTACGAATTCCAGACTTTTAAAAGAATAGTGATAATAATGTAGTGCTGCATTGTATGTGTATTGAAGTAGTTTGGACTTTCAGTTGCTCGAAAAATTGCCCTTCAGCTTTTCTCAGTTCCACCTTGTTAACATGGTCTCAGTTCCACTTTTGCTGGCATCCCTGTCCATACAGGAGATAAAATAAAACCAAGAAATTACACCCTCTCTTTATACATACTTGAGAGAGCTTTTTCTTGTACAATTCTAGTCAGGAGAATGTCATTTTCCTGAGTCTCAGCATTGTCAAATATATTTTATTTCAGAGTCTCAGCCATTTTTTTTTTCTTTCTTCCTGTACTTTTTAATTGCTTGTGCTCTCTGTCGTGCTCTAATTGTCCCGAGTTTGGGAATGCTGTAGGTACTATTCTGCTTCTCCATTACAGGAAAAAAAAAACCCAACAAACCCAACAGTCACAAAAAAGTAACCAAACGATAGGTATAAATATTAATGTCTTTCTTGAGGATTTGTGGCTGTTGGAATGGAGGACTGTGCCCTGCACATAAGCTAGAACTCCTGCAGTATAAGTTGAAACTGAAATTCTTGAGAGGCACTCATTGGTGTTAAAATTATCACCATAGAAGTAAAGTTTCCCCATTTATAAATCTAATATGAAAACTTTGTTTATCTTTCTTCCTGGGTTCCCTTCCCAAATTCTGTCTTGCTAAAGACACTTCCTTCACAGAGCTGAACATCCCGACTCTGTACTTAAAATAACTAGGTTAGAATGTTCACTAGCAGTTGCTGCAGAAATTCCGTTTCTTTCTCCTGCATTGGTAACCCTTTGATGTTCCCTGAACAGAAAAGAATCCACTATGTAATTATTTCTTGCTTCTTATGTCCTGAAATATTTCTGTATTTCAGGGTTTGAAATGTTTCCCTTCTCTTTTCTGTCTCTACTCAATATATTGTTGTTCAGTTCAGTGGCTCCTTAAATCTGATTTTGTGACTCGAATTATCGGTTCTGTCAGTTTTATTTCTGTGTAGCTCCAGCCAGGTATGTGAAAGCAGCTCCAGCTGTTTCCCTCTTGGTAGGTCTCTCCAGCATTGACAGTGTTCTCTACAGAACTAGTTTAACCCACGCTGTCGCACAGCCTGACTTACAAAGTGGATGCACAGGATCAGGCAATGATTTTGCTTCCCTCACTAAGCAGGGTCTGAGCCAGGACCTCCTGTGTGGTGTGTCCATTCTCATCTTTGTCTTTTTGTTTGTGGGGCATTATGTGTCATTAGAGTAAATGTTGAGTTGGTTACTGCAGTCTCCATTGAAAAGGCGTGTGTGTTAATGGTGGAGTTGGTGATGTTTTCTCTGCGCTGCTGTGTAAAGGTGACCTAGAAATGGTTTCCATGGCAGTAGGATGTGCTGTGTGCCCTGGATGGCAGGGCTGAGAAGAGGCCCCAGCAGACTATCTGGTTTAAAATGTGAGCACATTCAAAAGCGACTTTCAAATGACTCTCAAAACATGGTGACATTTTCGGGTGGCTGTGAATCCTTTGGTGGATGAGTCAGTGGTGTCTCTCAGCCCTGGGCAGGACAGATGTTTGTTCATAAGCAATTTGCAGCTGTACAGACTTCTCCTGCTGTCCCCAGAGCTGATCTCTGCTGGCGAGAGCTGCAGTGCTTGACAAGACAGCAAGCAGTGCTGCTGCATGTGCTGGACTAGCACTGGGCATCTACAATGAATTCTACTTCCAAGATTAGTTTAAAAACAAAAAAGACCCTCCCATTGGTATTGCATATTCTTTATTTTAAAATAACATTTTTAATCTTCATGGTATGTTTAGGTCAAGTCCTCTCACCCTCCAGGTATTTTCTCTTTTTTTTTTTTTCTATTTTTTTGCAACTGTCAGAGATAGAAAATCCTTCACAAAATCCTGGACCTTGCCTTTATTAGAGAACTTTTTTTTCCACTTGTAGTTGTGAAAAAATCAATGGGAAATGATCAGCAAAACTGGAACTATCAAACAATAAAACCTTCTTCAAGTAGAGAAATAATCCCCAACTATAGCAGGACAAACACTCAGCTCTTAGGACCTTTTTCCTTTGCAGTGAGGACGTAAGTGAAACCGCTTAAATACTGATGATGTTTCAATGTCATCCTACAGACCTTGTGTCTAGGTCTCGCTGAATGGCAGCACATGTTTCAATGTCATCCTACAGACCTTCTTTACTCCCTGACAAAGATAAGTTATCTCATAGTTCTTTAAGGCAGAACCATAAACCAGTCATTTATACTGTACTTTGTGTTGTGCTCGCAGAAGTGCTGTTCCTACACACCACCACCCCGGGGAGCACAGTAACTCAGCGGGGTTTTGCAGCCTGCCCGCTCTCACCTCGGTAAGGCTGCCTGCCACGCAGAGATCGAGCTGCAGATCACCAGAAATCGGTCTGTAGTGACATACACCCGCTCTAGGAACAGTGCCCCAGGCCTCACCTCGTTCGTATGGAAAGCTGTGTCACCACCTGGCGTGTTAAATTAAATATTTCTTAACCCTGACATAGGCAGAGCTCACTGGGTAAGGTGTGAGTTCTGGGAAATGCCGCAGCAGCTTTAGGTTAGCTGGCACCGACTCTTTTGGTAGGACCAGCCCCATGCTGCCTCCAGCCTGGTTACAGACCATGGCTGCTCACCCCCAGCTAATTCCGCAGAAATGTCTCTGGTTCTGTGATCCCCACAGAGCGGGACTTGTGTTATTTCCCCTCCACCAACACATACAGAAGGATCGGCACCTCCCCATTGCAGCAGGCATGGTGTTGTCGTGTGAGCTTGTGCTGGTGACAGATCCTGTAACACAGCTGGGTTTTCCAAGCAGCAGTGGATGGAGGGAAGGGACTGGCAGGATCATGGATGGAGGGAAGGGACTGGCAGGATTATGGATTCCATCTCCTGGCATCCACGGCACTTGGTCAGTATAACACAGAAAAGCCAACACGAGAAGAGCTAACGTACAAGGTACCTGTGCATCACGACTGGGGGACCCGATGGATGCTGGAGTGCACTGCTGCTGTCTTCATGTCGGTGGCCTTGTGGCAACCAAGGGTTTGTTTCATCAAAGGAAGAGACGCTACCCAGCTGTGGTACCAGGCTCTTGTCAACTGACAAGGAGCTGCTGTGGAAGTAGTCAAACTTTCATGAACTACACTTTCTAGTGAAGCCTAAACTCAGTAAGGTTCCTTCACAGACTCAAATGGCAAAGTCTAGATTCTCTGGAGCATGCATTAGTATCACACTGAGTTAATTTGTTTTTATTTCCTGTAGTATTATTTAACTTAAAAATAAACAGCCATCTGTATTCTGTGCTCCAGTTTTGGCAAACATGTAGACGTTGAAGCAGACCTTTGTCTACTGATTCTGAATCCCTGCTATCCTTTTGTGAGTTTCATTAGACAAAAATATAGTTGTACTGGTGGGAGGACAACTGGTCATTAGTTGAATTTGATGTCTAACTGGCAACTTGTTCTGCAATGCCAGCTAGGATTTCCAGAATTTCCCCTGAGACTTTTCATTCTTCTTCTTTGTTCTGCTGTTAATGCAGTCTGGAAGTGGGTAGGGGATGAAGTCTAGGAGCAGACAGTTCTTCAGACAGAGCCTGAAATGGTTACGATTCACAAAAATACAAGCATTTTAGGAAATGCTGTCATTGAAGAAGTGAGTCTCAGTTCAGAGAGGTTTGCTGTAATGCAGACACCCCACCTCAGTGAAGAAGTGAGCAAGATTTGGCCTTGCTAAGGGGGAGCTCTGCTAAGAACCTGAGCACCTCAGTCCAGGTGTGGTGTCCAACACTTTCAGCCTTAAGGCTGTGAATTTGAAAAAAGGCAAGGCGACAAAATGAAGTTGAGCCCTGTTGGCATGCTGAGGCAATGCCCGAAAAGTGCCTCTGACTCTCCTCAGGATCTCCCCAGCTGTGGAGCAGACTGGCCTCGAGCAGCGCGTTACCGCCCGTGGGCAGCCCATGGACACGCCGCTGAGGTTACGTACAGTGCAGCTGAAATGGGCAGTGCTCCGGGGGCTTGAGGCAAAGATGGGGCATGCCGATGCTGTCTTCCTTCTCTTCAGGGAGGAAGCTGGGCTTAGAAAGGTCTGGTAGCATCCCTAAGGAAATGCACATTCAGTCTGACCAGCTGCCTGCCACAGCCTCAATGCAGGGCCCCCAGACTGCTGCAACAGCCAGTGCTGCGGGACATGAGTGAGGGTGGTTCTGCTGGTGTGTTACAAAGAGACAGAAAAGTAGAATAGAAACCAAACGGGAACTCTGAAAATCCTGGCAAGGAAGTAAAGTGTAATTCAGGATATAAGGATGATTCTCAATTGAATTTCACGCTAAGAAACACATTCTATAGCTTTTGTATTACGTGGAATTATACGTAAAATTATCAAGTAAATAAGATAATGTAAATATTAAAGGATTCAGTGCCTTAAACCCATTGGCTGGTAATGCGATGTGTCACCCACGTGCTGTGAGTGTTTACTGTCATTCTCTCATACCAAGCAGTTCTATTTTGTGCAGCACTGTTTGCAAGTGTTCCCTTCTTAACAGTAAGATGGAAACAAAGGATGCAGTCTAAGCAGCCTTCCATCACTGAAATGTGCCAGGTAGTAGACGAATGGATAGTCTCATGAAAGGGAGGAGATTTAATTAAAAAAAATTCAGAAAACTTAAACATACCACTGTCAAGGACTTTTTCTTCCAAAAGTGTGTACAAATGCCACCAGCCTCTTGGAGAAGCTCTGGCTGGAGGCAGCCACACTGATTTGGTGCAAAAGTTCTGTGACTCTGTATCGTCTGTGACGAGTGGCACTGCCAGCTGGTTCAGAGAGCGCTTCAGTGAAAAGAAACTGGACAATTATTGAATAACTTTATAAATGAGGTGGGCTTTAATTTACTAATAGTTAATACCTCATATAAAGTAAAAAATAATGGGAGGAGGAAACCCTTCTTGAAAAATGTAACTTGTGCGAGAAGTGCGCAGACCCTCAGGGTATCTCAGCAAGAACTGCGCCACCCACCAAGTGAGGAGGGCACTGGGGGGAGAAAGTAGCTTGAGAATTAAGTCAGATTGGAAAGCTTGTGTTGTGGAAACACAGTGGAGATTGGGGAGGAAATGTCCCAGCTGCCTTGTTAGAGCCAGTTTGCAGTTTTAATAGAAAATTAATAAATTGAGATGGTGACTGCTAAGAAAGCAAGTTTCATCACAAATTTGTGGAGATCTAATGTTGAACTGCTAAGGCTGAGGAAGTGCAAACTCATTGCATGAGCAAAGTCTGTAAGAGCTGGACCACCAGGTTTAGGGGCCATGTGAGCAGGAGAACGGGCACATTCCTCCAGGAGTGTGGGCTGGGAGTGCTGGGAACACTCCAGGCCACCATTCAAGGAAGGACTGGACACCAGTCTTAAAGTACAAAATCTGTGAGCCTGAGTGGCGATGAAGAAAAAATAAAGGTCAGGTGGAAGAGGTGATGAAGAATAACTTTTTATCTGGAGTGGATTACATCAGGGAGTACCCAGCAGATACAACTGGGGTGAAACAAACTGCCCTTTCTGTAGGAGAAGAATTCAATTATTCTTGAGAAAGAAAACCTGCTAGAATGAGGAAATGAGTTGTGATCTAAGGACAGAGTTCACCAGAGTGCCTCAAATAATATAATAATATAATGAGGTTGCTTCAGCCCTTTTATAGATGCCCATTTGCTTTCTAACTGACAATCAGAGCAGTACAGGTCCCTCTGCAGACAAGACCTACGTAACCCTTACCAGCTGGAAACTGTACGGCAGGGCTCTGGTCTCGCAGGGTAACATGGCACATGTACTCCTACAAACTGTTGCTGAACAAAGAAATGTTGGGAAGGTTTCATCTACTTACACAAAATTTGAGATGCACAATTGCACTTGCCTGTGTAGCACATGCCCTCCCTCCGTGATTTTCTCTTTCACTGCAAAGTCAACATGCCAGCAAATGGCCAGCTACGACCCTTTGGTAAATGTACAACAAAACAGAGTGTTCACAGAGATTTGAGATACTGGATTTGTGGTTGTACTTTTTAAATGGAAGGCTTTTGAGTATGCTTTGTTATCTTTTCAGTTTTTGTCACATACGGAATTTTTTTTTACAAAGTAATTTTAAACTTGGTATATGTTCCCTGTAATGCGATGTACTAGTTTGTGCAAATCTACCCTCTTGTTGTGCTAGGTGAGCAAGTGCAGAGGACACTGCTGTGAGGACTGCTCCATTTTCCAAACGAGGAGTTTGTTCTGCAGTCAACAGTGTGGGTAATAACTGCTCCGACATTATTGTTTGAAATATGATGAAGCTATTAATGAGATTTGATTAGATATTTCAGTTTGCTATTTATCTGGGAACAATTACAATACTCAAAAAGGCAAGAAATTTAAAAAATAATAAAAAAATGTAGCTGAATCTGCAGTAATCACTTGACTTGAGGAGTTAGGTCTTTAAGAAAACCTAGAGATTTGGGTTAGCTTCCCAGGATTACTGCGCTGACTCTTGAACATGTTCTACATAGTAAATCAAACTGGGGAAACCTACCTGGTTTTGAGGCAGAGGTAGAAATTTCTCAATTACATTGATTTAAAATCACATATTTATACAGGTTTATATGAAATATTTAGCAGTCTCAGCAACACTGCTGACAGGCTTGGAATAAAACATTAAGATAAAAGTATTTAAGGAAAAAATAAATTTTAAGGTCACCAAAGAAGGTCTTTCAAAGTACAGTGCTTTGCCTCTGATTTCCAGCAAGAATTTGAGGATTGTTTCTTGATCTATCCTGAGGAACAGATTCTTTTTATGGAAATACTGAAAGCCTGACTCGATCCATATTAATTACTTTCTGGAGTTGAAATAATCAGCTTTTATTATTAAAAGGGTAATCAGCATATGCTGATGTATCAAAAATGATTCTGATATAGGCTTTTCTTAAAGAAATAAAAGTGTTGTAGTATTTGAAGGTAACTTAGCAAGATACGATTTTGCTGCTGCTTATGTCAGTTAAATGCTGCTTAGTTATTCACAAAAGCTTCCTTTTGTCTCAACTGTTTGCATCTTCCTTCACATCAGTTTAGGTTTCCAGTGACATTTTCTCATTTCAGTTACAGTTTGACTGCCGCTTGGATAAGCTGTGCCGTCCTCACTCAGGTTATATTGCTCCTTCCCCATTTTGGCATGAGGACATCAGTTCACTTCATAGTCTACATTTCTAGAAATACATTAGAAAGTGAACTAGAAACGCAGTGATGAAAAAAGATACAAAAAGTATACAATTAGCATAGCAATCTTAAGGTATACATAACTATGTATGCTACAAATACACATGTACGTAGAGTGGATTCAGTAAGTAATATTAATTAGAATTAGAAAAGAATCGCAGTGCATGAGGGCTTTGTTAATCAGCCCAAGGGAGCTGCACAAAACGTAGGCTGATACAAGTTCTTTTTTTTTTTTTTTTTTTTTTTAGAAAATGAACCAAAGCAGGGACCTAACTTCTGCTCATTTTATCTGTTGCACATTCAGTGTATAGTTTTTGTAGTATATCATATTAGCATATAGTTTAGTATATACTGAATAATAGTATATTATGCTTAATATTATGTTAGTATTATATTTAGTATTAGTATACAGTTTTCTTTCTTACAGAGTGAATATTGGACTATGTGTATATGTCTGGTCTAATTTATCTTTATGAAAAATCTACATTAAATATATGTATCTGTTCTTAAAATCTTCCTCTGTTAAACCAGAAAAAAAACCCCAGGTAAGACACCATTGAACAGAGTTAGTTCCCCTGTTTGCCAACTGACCTTTTTTTTTTAGCTCCTCTAAATTGAGATGAAAGTATCTATTGCAAATTTTTGTTACCAGCATGGCTCGAGGTGCTAAGTAATGTATCACAATTTTGGATGGAGGTGTGTGTGAGCTATGTAGCGTATTACAACAGAAAGGTATGGAAATCTTCTTAATCCCCAGATTGCATTGGGATACGGACCTTATTCTTGTATGAAAACCATTTTCTTGGGAAAAGTTCTGAATTGAATGGTCATATTTCATTTCTGGCATTATCTCAGGAAAAAAATTTCACATTCTTAAAAGACCTACAGTGCATTTTTTAATAATGTAAGTTCAGTTGGATCATTTAAGAACTCTGCTTCTTTAGTTTCTGTGTTTGATAGTTAAATGAAACAGCAAAAGCATCTTGAAAGCAACCTTTTTTTTTTTTTTTTTTTCACTTTTGCCCCCAGGAATTATTTTAGCATTGATTAAGATGTTACACGGCACCATGATTAGGCCCAGCATTTTACATTCATTCTTCTGCACATGGGGTCTAGTTTTGTGTGTCTACAGGTGCATTGTTTGCTAATGTTACAATGGCAGCTGCTGCAAAGTGAATTTTTCAGCCCTTCCTTTCCCTGAGAGCCTGGGAACAAGGTTACTGTGTACCTTTTTCAAGCGGTTAGATGTAACTTTTAATGTAAAATCTAAGACTATTGTCAGGAAAGACTGTTGCGGATTTCTAAGGCATCTCTAGAATTGCAAATATCAAATTCAACAGAGCAGTAACGAATCTAACTTCAGAGTTAAATAAGGTGAATAATTGAATCACAGACACACACAAACACATTTTATACACGAGCCCCTGAAACTTGCACTACTGGCACACGTGTGTATGTTTGTCATACCGTCATTTTGTCACTTGTGGGAAGCGCTTTAGCGGCCAGTGATAACATAGGCTGCCTTTAACCTTTGAACAGAGCTATCACAAAAGCTAGAAACTGTGCCCAGCCAGTGTGTCACCAGGGCTGTAAATCTAAATAGGGCAGGTCAGTGTATTTGGAACAGTTTTTGTTTGGTTAACCAGTGCAGTTACAGGGCCATCACACAAGGATGGTTAGGCATCCATTGGAGACAGGCATTGCTACGCAATCCTCGCATCGTGTGAGTGCTCATTCATGTAAGGGAGGGCTCCGACGTTAGCTGAAGAACTGGCGCTCTTCCCAGAACAGCATACCTTGGTGTCATGGCTGAATTATTCTGTTTCTCTTCTCCACTACTGAGCTCTGTTGAATTGGACAAATCTTATTCAGTCACCATATGTTTGAGTGAAGGAGGGCTGTTGTTCAGCTGCTCGCGTGGTTGTAGTTGGCACTGCTGCTCAGCACGAGATGACCAGGGGGTTAGACAGGGACTCATGACTCTGCACCTTCTCCAGAGGTTCGCTTTGCAAGAGTTCACAGGCTGTCAGCTCGTGGTAAAGGGTACCTAGGACTTCAAAGAGGTGGGCTTTTCCTTTTAAAATAAAATTGCAAGCATGATTTGAACAAAGACAGAAAGTTGCAGTTTAACAATCTTAACACAAGCTCTCTTCTTCATAGGTGCCATTTCAGGTAATTCACATAAAATGTCTAAATTTTGAGAACAAATAATGTATTTTTGTCCCTATAAAAAGGAGAGTGGAACTGGGTTCAAGGACTGTTTTCTCTACTGGTTCTCTTGCTTCATTCACTGCCCATTCACTGAGTTCTTGCATTTTTGTGTCAACAAAGACTATTTCTAAGACTATCACAATACAGAGTTGCTAATCCAACCATCCACTTAGTCTCATCAAAGAGGGAGATGTTTGACTGCAAAGACTTAAGAAAGCTGCTTTAGTCATGTAAGTGCACAGCCAGAAAGTTGAAAGCAGAGAAGATGAGCCGTTTATGGCAATGGTGATGCAGAACAGAGAGCTTTACAAGGTCACTTCACTTGTTGGTGTTATTTTAGGAAGCTGAGCAGAGCTGCCATTGCAGCAGGAGGTACTTTGTTTCAGCAACATCACTTGGAGTCAGTGTTCCTGTGCAGAATACATAGAAGTACCTTCTGGATGCTTGTGTGCTGTGGGTACTAACAGTCTCCTCCTGTGCTCACCCGGAGAACTTCTGGCCTGTGTCTCAGACACGGTTTCCCTCAGTGTTGGTGTCCTGGAGCCAACAAAGGTCTGCCTTTGCCTCCTTTTCTCTGCTTCCTCTGCAGCCATGCTGGAACAGCACAGCCTGGTTCCGGGCTGCCTGCGTCCTGAATTGCTGGACACTCATAACAACAAGGCTTTGAAACTGCCAAAGCCAGAACGGTTTGTATGTTATTCTCCCTAAATCACTCTTAATAATAGTCTCCAAAATTAAACCCTCAGGCCACATCTAGTCTTTCATAGTGTCTTTGACTACTTTCTGCCTATTAAAAGCACCTCCAAGCCATGTTCTTATGCTTGGTACAGGATGTTCATTTCTTGGAGGTAGGTACAAATGCTCTGCTGCTAGGAAGAAAGTAATCAAATCTAAACCTCCAGGCTGTGATCTCTGTATGGTTCCTACAAAGGCAGCTCTGGCACACCAGACCATTGTCGAGGGAGAAGAGTTTGCAAGTTTAATTTTCATAAGAGGAACACAAAGGCTATTATTAGAGGACTGCAGGTTTGATCTGGTTCCTTTACAGAAATATTCTCTTTTGTATATTTGTTTGTGTAGCAGCAGAGGAATACAACACACAGTGGGATAACAAACCTGACAAATAGGTGCCTTACGTACTTTCTCATATCAATTAAGCCCTACAGACCTTAGTGGGATACCGAATTGTTCCCCTAAAGCCAAATTCTAATTAAAATTTGGCTAAAAAAAGCCCTGGATGTGTTCCTGTTTCTGATGTGTCACAGACTAGAAAGCATCACTTTCTATAGGTAGTCTTCTCACATAGTACTTCTTCCCTCATCTGTCCCCAAGTATTTGAAATAATTTTTTTCCTACTCATCTATTCATTATCTAGCATTTTTCCCAAAAGAATACTTTTCATGACTTTATATGTGATTTATGTTCTTACCAGGTTGGGGGTCACGGCATGATTCCAAAGTGCCGAGCAAGATTTTCCCCAAGGCTCACTTAGATATGTTCTTTAACAAAACAAAATAATATTATGGCACAAATATGTCCTTCACCAGTTTAAATGTATACAACAAAATCTATGTGCAATGTATTTGCATTTGAAAATTAAAACAAAACGAAACTGAATCCTGGTAACACAAGACCTGATATTGGCTTTATTTTCAAGCATTTTGTCTTAGATATTGCTGAAATAATAGTGGTTTGTGGAGGGCTCCAGTTCCTTAACAAGGCTGTAGAAAGACAAAGAGCAGTTATTCAGTGGAAAAAAAAATTAATTTTCCAGAGTGTATGCCTAAATAAATCTAGATGGCAAGGAGTGTAAGCAGGGCATGCACAACAAAGGCTTGTTCAGTCCTCTGCTAGGCCTGTATTGAAAGGTGACTGGACAGATTTTGTGGTGTCATCTCAGCAAGTGGCTTCTTGGACCCAGCTGTTCTAGGAATCCTTGGGGACCACTTTAGCTATAAACGAAGTAGAAGACACTGTATGTGTCATGTGGCACTGTTAGTTACATATCGAGATGTAATAAACATTAGCAAAGTGAAAGGATTGAAAAAACTACTTAGGATTTGGATGGTCTTTTTCAGTGGTAGTTTTATGTTAGCAATCTGCTGGGACATTATGTAATGTGTCTGGAAAAATAAAATCTCTTAATTTGCTGCTGAGACACTAATGCATGCTTTCTGGGAGATGGTCTTGCAATCAGTTTAATTAGCACTTAGAGCACCTGTATCTGCAGGGACAGGTTGTCATTAAAACTTCAAGAAGTGAAAATCGATGGAAGCTGCTCTGGAAGAAAGACGATGTATCTGCCAGCAGCCCAGGCCTTGTGTACTGATCCTGGTCATCTACCTTCTGCTTGTCTGCCCCAGTGCAGTGTGGGGCATAGTGGAAAGCAGTTTGCAGTGGGCTGGGATTACACATGATCTCTGCAACACAGTGTGAGCGTCCTAACAGGGCGTGCATTTGCCTTTGGACAGTCATTGCTCCTTAGCAGATCCTGTTGTAAATGAGATATGTGTGGGGTACTTAGAACATGAATGTGAATATGCTCGGAAAGTGACACCTAAATCCAGTTTCTGACGAATAAGCTTCCCTTTGCCTGAAGGCATCCCATCAGGGATGTAAGGGGTCCTTGCTGAACTCCTCTGGGAATGCTGTAAATTATCTTGTTTGTTGACAAACAAGTGTTGGTGCTGTGGGAGCTGGCAGCACGCGGTGGCACGTCTCCAGCAAGATCAGCATCAAGTGCTGTTATCACTGAGCCGTGGCACACTGTGTGATAGATGCCTCCTACGCAGAAACAATTTGCAATAATACAGCTGACCAGTGAACGACAAGTTGAAGTCCTGACACAAAAGGTTATTGTGCTTGTTGCCAGTCGTTGTCTTTAGTAGTTTAATCCTTCCCTGGATTGTTATTGATGCATGTGTCAAATTTGCCATATGAAAGCAGAATTTCCATGTCAAGTGCTAAAATAGGTTACCAAATGATGAGCCGTTGCGCTTGTTCCCCAGAGCACTCAGTACTCCAAAGTGAGGCGATCGTCTCAGGAAGCGCTCTCATCTCACACAGATTAGGGCAGGGCAGAGCTTTGCTGAAATTCGAGGACAACCCTGAGTCATTATCAAAGAAATTATCTCCTAGCTGTCCAGCATGGCCCCAGAATACCCTGTGTTCTGCGGATTATCCCATTTGCCCATTTTGTGGCCAGCCCTTACCGTTACCGTTCCGAAGCAGGAGATTTACTTTCTGAAGGCCTGAGCTGCCACACTGGCCTTGTACTCTGGGATGTTGTTGCACCAGCCTTTCCAAGTCCCTGTTTGAATTATTAATTGTCGCAAGAAGAGGGATCCAGCCCCGCGCTCTCACGCCGCTGTTTCTCACGCCCGCACCCCCGCTGGCCGGCCTCGGTGCTGCG
>NW_010127311.1:36289-50221 GCF_000699245.1 Pterocles gutturalis | reverse complement strand
AATTGTTACAGGGCTATTTAGTTAGCAACTCAGTTGAAAGTAAAGTTGCAATGTTATTAAATACTTGGTGAAAAGAAATGTCAGGATTTTATTAAGAGCAAGTGATACGTTTTCTTTTATGGTTTGATATTTTTCAGAATCACCAGATGGCGCCAATGCAGATCATCCTATAAGTGATATTTCAGAGAGGGTCAGAACATCCACATCGCCCAAACCCATTTCAGTATCCAAACAAAAGAGGACAACTTCTGAAAATTTCTTGTAGGAAAAGTAGGTGTTAGATCCTGGGGGAGTGCTCAGTGCTAGGCATGGTCCAATTCTTTTCCAGAAGCTATGCCACTAGTGCAGTTGGTCCTATTTGACTTAAATTTTTCTTAGATGCTGCCAATAAGATAGATATGTGCAAAACCAATTTTGTCATAATTAGTTTTCTCATTCCCTTCAGTATCATAGTTTAGTTTGGAATTCAGGAGGACAATGTGTGAGAACAACAATCATGGAGCATCTGTCAACTTGTGCTTGAAATAGAAACCGCTGTTGCTGTTTTGCCATGGAAAGCCAAGATATTTTTTGCCTTTGTTATCGTACAGATTTGGTTCATCTGGAGTGTATAGTATGAGAAACAGTAGCATTTAGGCATCTTTATTTGTCCTTTTGTACTTTTTAGGACACAGCCATAAACAAACAATGAGCCTTCACTCCCAATAGGAACCTTTCTTGCACATGCCCCAAAACACAACCTGAAGACAAATGTACTCTTTTAAAAAGAAGCAGAAGATTTATGTTGCAAGCTTGTTTAGATACCAGTCAGAATACTGCATTGCTGCACCCCGTGAATCACTCCCTTTCTCTTTACAGTAAAATAATCTTACAGATAATGATGATAGCAATAGTAATTCACGTTTTTTTCTGACACCCGTTTTCAAATTATTACCTCTATTTTCCAGTTCTCATTCTAAATGAACAGGAAATTAGAAGAGCTGAGTCCCAACACTTTTTCCCCATCAGGTCCTGAATTTTCTGGCAGTTTCTCTTGAGGTGAAAATGGAGTTTCTTTCATATGAAGGTGATGATTAAGTGACAGAAACAGCAGGCTAGGTACACGGACAAAGAAATTAGGAGACTAAATAAGTGTTAGGAGGAGTTTGAATCCAGAGGTGACGTAGTCAGTACCATCCACAGAACTCATGAGCTCAGTCTGTGTTTGTGGCATGACCTGACGTTTCCCTCCAATTTTCTCATCCCACTTCCAGCAGTTTTTCATGCCATGTTAGGTGTACGGAAGCAAGGCCACCTTCATACAGCCCAATAACTCAAGGTGCTTGTCTTCTTGGATGATAGGCCTGGAAACAAGCAAAAAAACCTTCACAAGAGGGAATCGTATGATTTTTTTAATGGTCCAACTTGATCTCAATCAAGAGAGAGAAATAGGAAAAGGCATGTAATTTCTGGTATATCTACTTCATACTGAAAAATTTTATGTTGGTATACCTGTCTCTTCTGATTGGAATAAACCAAAGGAATATGGTTTCTACTAGTACCTCTGGACTTGGGAGAATACATGGAGGGTGCTGCTCTGCAGAACTTGAGTCTGAAGAGGTTATTTTCTGGGACATTTAAAACAAACAACAACAAGCCCTTGCCACACTCCCAGACTACTGCCTGACCAGGACGGAGCTCTTATGTGTTATACATGTTAAATATCTCCTATTCAGAGCTAACTTTGACTTTGTGCCCTGGGCCAGGTGAAAAGACTTTTCCAAATAAGAAAGAATAAGGAAGAAAAACCTCAAACCACAAGAAGCAAGCCATAAATTGAAATTTCTGCAAGAGGAGGTTTCTGTGGCCAATGTCTTAAAAATTAGCTTTCTTTATGGCCATTTACAAAAATGCTTAAGGAAAAGTGGGGAAAAGAGTTCTTTTATGGGCTATTTTATCCTTTTTTTTTGTCTGCTCTTGCAGTCGACTTTTTGGCAAAATACTGCATCTTCAGCCAGGAGAAGTTGGCGAAGCACAAAAGGGCTTTTGAAGCGGTAAGTGTAAATTCAGACTTCTTTTCTTTTCTTTCTTCCTTTTTTTTCTTCTCCCTCTCCCCTCTCCTCCTGTGTCTGTAGACAGTTAAGCAGAAATAATAAGCACCATTGCTTGCAGTACACGTCCCATGAATTACGCTGACATCAAATGTAACTTTAGAATGGAGGCACGCTTTATTCTTTTCGACGAACTGTTCCCCTATCCATTCTTTATTTACATGTCGTGAGCCTAAGCGCTGCACAGCCAGTCAGAACACACACACAAGAGGGGGGAGAAAAAAGGAGGCCATTAAACAAATTAAAAGGGATGGGGATGACTAATACAGTACTCTTGGAATCTGCAATTTGATTAGTCTGAGTTTAATACACAAAAGCAGCGCCGAAGCAGGAGGGGAGTCGAAGTGCTCTTTAATAACCTTCTACAATTAAATTATGGTGATGAATTTAACTATTCTGTGCTTCTAAAGGGGTCTTATTATCTGATTGACTCTGAAAGAAAGTCAGTATTTAACCAGGGTTCTTGAGTCCAGCTATTGGAAGACATACAGTAGTTTTATGCATTAACAACTATTTTTTTTTGTTGTTGCATGCCTCTTCCCATTTGAATTCATCTGTGATTTGAGAAAGATGGCTCTTGGGGTTATTCTCACTGCTTTTGATGGGAGTGTATGCTAACCCTTTTACTGTACTGCCCAGAGAGTTAAAATGAAAATTGCATGGTTGGGTTTGTCTCCTGTTCTGTATTTTCACTTGTAATTTGTAATTTTCATTTATAATTTTAGACTGCTTCCCTCTGCTGGCCCTCTCCATTGTCTAACAATGCATCATTCAAATGCAGACAGTGTGTAAAGCATACTGGGATCTTTGAAAAAGACTTTTGCCATTAAATGGCAGTAACGTCGGTCCACGGTTTATCTTGACTTCTGGTTTTCTCTCTGTCCTTCCACTTACATGTTTTTTACATATGCTGAAGGTTGAGTAAGATGTTTCATGTACAAAATATCAGTAGAGAGGGAAACTGAATGCATTTCTTAAAGTAGTATATTTATTTCTTTTTTTTTTTTCCTAGCAAGTGTATCTCTTTTAGTTCTTTGATCTCTGACACAGAGAGAGAGAGAGAGAGAAAGGGACAGAGACTTCATGATTAGCCTGATGTTGAAATCAGAGAGCTGATTTTATTCAGAATAGAGGGATATGACAGAGGCAGAATCCAAATGTTCCAGCTTTTACTTTTAATGGCCAAAATGCTGGAGCTCCATTGCAGTTTCATCTGAATATTTGGAGAGGATCTAGGCTGAGAGGATGAAAAGAGAGAATTATGCAGAGCACTGACTATTCAGCTAGGGCCTTATTCTAATACCTATTTTCATGCTAAGTTGTATCTTTCTCTGCCAGTAGTTTTGCTGAAAAAAAAAAAAAAAAAGATACTATTTCTGGTGCTAAAATACGGTTATATTTGAATGAGGGTGCTATATCCAGCTCTTGTTTTGTTCCTGCGCACAGTGCCTGAGCAGGAGGCTCGGTACCTCTGCTCCAGTCATGGCAGCTGATGGCCCCAGAGCTGGTCCCCTGGCACGGCTGAGGGGTAGCACTGGCCCCAGGTGCCTGCACAGCACCCACGCGTGGGGCCGCATTCAGAGGTCTTCATTCAGCTTTTGCCCAGCTGGCTGGCTCTGGTGAATGGGGCCTGAGTGCAATTTAGACCTATGCCACTGCACAGAGGAGGGAAGGGGCTCTCACCCTCTTGCTCTGTGTTCCCCATAACATCCCCTGCTCCCTGGCAGGTGAGAAAGAGTGGGTCCAAAGTGCTGCTTGCTCTTCTTCTGTGGCATTTTGTGACGCTGTCGTTTCACAAAATTGTGTGAGGACAAAGTATAGTGGTATGCGGGTAGGGGATAGCTCCTCGCAGATAGCAAAGGAGCAGCTAAAACAGCCAAGGAGTGCACAGCTTAAGCCAGCATTGAGTGCAAGGTGCAGGCTACATCTCTGGGAGCCTGATGTTGGGTGCCCTGAATGGCTTAGAGGGGACTGAATATTGCTCTAATGTTGGCCGCCCCTGGGAAATGAGAAAGCATGTGAACTGCAGCAAAGAAAAGATAAGGCCATATCCCTTCCTTCCCGCCAGGGCTGCCTGTGCAGCCTGCACAGAGGACATGGGTCCCTGCTCTGTGCTGCTGGCAGGACGGTTCTCTCCATCCTCTGCACCAAGGGAGTTTGTTCACCCTCAGGGCTCCTCTGGCCCCTGCCGTGTGCTGAGGGTCTCAGTATGGCAAGTCTGTGTGCTGTAGGTGCCCCCTTCTTGCTCCTGGTCATGGCTCTTGGGCTGCTGAACTGCTGTTGGCCAAGTTTCTGGACCCTGGTGGTCTCTATAGCTCTGTTAACCAGGATGGAGATAAGGACAGTTTATGTGCATTCAGAGGCTCTGCTTTAAATTTTTGGGCCATGGTTTTTACTTACAGTGACCTATTTTTACTTCTCTGAAAGGTCAGTTAAGACCAAGTACTTTACACCAAGATAATTGAATGAAAAATTGTATTAGTGTTTTGATATTTCAGTTTATTGTTTTGTCTTAACAGTAAAATCCTTCCTCTTGCTTATTAAATCATGGCAGAAACTTCCTCGTGAGCCAATGATGACAGGCAAACATGATGTCAGTTTTTAACAGGATGCCAACCAGAGGTTTTAAGGCCACTGATTTTTATCAGAAGCTTTTATACTACTTGCGTAGTAAAAATATATATATATTGTGAGTAGCATCCGTGGCTCCTGCTTGGTGAAAAGGGCAGCACACTTCATGAAACCTAGGGATGCTGAGCTGAGTAATGCTTCCTTTTATGAAGATTTTGCTCCCAAATTAACTTGTTCTGATGCTAAGCGTAGCAGAAACAGTGCTGCTGCTAAGCAGAACAATTGCTTTCCCTTTGTAGTCTGCCTGCTGGTTTGTTCAGGCCTGCTTTGTGTTCAGCCTTGGCTGGGTCTGGGACAGTGGTTCAATAACTGTGAAGCTCTGTGTTTAGATCCTAGCCAAATCAGTGACACACAAAATCAGGGCAGGCAGTGAATCTTCAATGTGCCAGGTTTGGGAAATCAGCCCTCTGAGTAGATGAGACAATATCCTGTATTTATTTTGCTGTTTTCTCTTGCATCTGGGTATTTTAATACATATTTCCAACCAGCAACACATCAGCCTTAAATTAAATTCCCTACTATGGATAGCAAAAACCAGGCCCTTCCTTCCCTGTGCTGTTCCAGCTCCATAGCAGTCACCAAACATAAGACCATACTCCCCGCGAGCCCCCTCCTTCTTCTCTCCCTCCCCAAAAGCAATTTTAAACTGCTTGACTGAAAGCAGTATTTGAATGAGGTTTTCAAATATGGACTTGGGCTTTCTCTTTAGCTCACCGTGAGAGAACAGGGCAGAGTAAATGGTCGATTGCAGTTAGCACGCTGACTGTAATTAACTTCAGTATTCGCTGGGTAAAGAAGCATGGAATAAATCAGAAGCACCTATGTATTTAAAAAAAAAAAAAGGTTTAAAACAAGAGACAATTGTACCAAAAAGATAAATGGGGGCTTCTACCTCCTCCCCCTTAGTGAACTGTGGTGGAGTCACAACACCAGGAATACGCAGTGTGGAGAGGGAAGCATGGAAACAAGGCACAAACATTGTGGTGAAAGGGCAAGTGAGAAGAAAGAGTTTGGTCTCCACAGGTGTACAGGTTTCCCCCCTTTCCCAGCCTGCTGCCAGCCTCAGGGTGCACTGGGCATTGCTGCACTCCCGTAGGCATTGCACAAAAGAGACCTTGGATCTGACCCTCACTCTCTGTGTCGTATAATTTCTTCCCTGAGCTGCTTGGGTTCCATCTGAAAGCTGTCATGCCTGCTTAGCAGGCTTTTCAAGACTTTGGTGGTAAGAAATCTGTGTCTAATTTCCAGATTACATTTGTTTTTGTGCTAACATTGTCCTCTCATTTAACTTGTTCCTCTTTCAGCCTGCTTACCTCAGAGATACCTATTGAGGCAGTTGTGCTCCAACTTGGCCGTGGTTTTGCCAGGCTGACCAAAGCAAGCCCCTCTGGTCTCCCTCGTGCCCCTCTCATCACCCTGAACGGGCTCGAGGTTGGCTATCTCCTCCTGTATCGGGATGCAGCAAGGGCAGGCGAGCTGGGTGGCGAGGGTGAGGGCAGGGTGGGCAGGGGGGTGTCCTTGCTGTCAAGGCCCCTGTCCCACCTCACTGAAGCGAGGCGAGTGGGACATGTCTGCCAGCAGTCACCAGGGTCAGACACAGGCCCGTGATTGTGGTCACATCCCAAGCAATGAAGTGGGACTGAGGTCAAGCCTAGAAGTCAGTCCAGAGGTCAGGGTCAACAGTGTAGCTCAGGCGGGGACCAAGGGCAAGTGTTAGAGCTTAAATGCAGCTCCTGAGCCCATGGATTGAGGCCCTGACAAGGCTCCTTGCAACCCTTTCCATGACAGTGTGATCAGCAAGGTTGGTGCTGACCCCATGCTGGAGCAGCCCAGCCCCTGGGAGCAGGGGAGCAGTGTCAGAGCCCATTGGGGTGGTCAGGGAGGGCTCTGACAGTCTGGAAGGGGGGTAATCAAACCTCCAGCCATCAGTACAGCTAGAGTCTTTCCAATGCTGCTTGCTTGTCATTCTCTGGAAATATCCCCCTTGGCAGACCTTGCATCATAATTTTCACATCTGCATCGTGTTTCTGGCTCATAGTTCTCTCTTGCTTGACTGGTTTTATGTGAACTTCCACCTCCTCTGTCGCCTGCATTTGGCATGTCCCTGTCTAACAGCAGAAAATATTATTAATCCTGAAATATGTGCCCTTGGACATTCACCTGAACTGTGCCCCTCCAGTCCTCAATAACTTCAAATTCTATGAGAGACTCTGATCCTACTCCTTTTCAACTTTTTGCTAATTGAATGACTGCTTCTCCTGCTAGGTGTTTGCTCACTTGAATTTGGTGCTACTGGCCAAGAAGAGGGAAGGGAGTAGAGAAGTCTTTCATCCTGTGAATACTCCTGACTTTGACAAATTTGTGACTCACAGTGACATGGATATCTTGTTTTCTTCTATTTCCTTCCTTCTCTTGTCCACTCAACCTACTCCTTTAGAGATGGAACACTTATAATTGTGTGAGTCATTTTTCATTCAGGTTTTTGAGTCTGGAATTGAATTGAGATGCTGATTCATATCATTTAGACTCTGCCTTTAAAAAAAGTGTGCTGATTAGTGAGAGTTCTCTCTTTTACATTATGGTGGGAACATTTAGTTGAATTGTATTTTGAGTAACAGAGGTTTTTTTGCCTTGCTGCAGAGATGAAGGATCCTTTGGCAGA
This sequence comes from Pterocles gutturalis, assembly GCF_000699245.1. Taxonomy (NCBI): domain Eukaryota; kingdom Metazoa; phylum Chordata; class Aves; order Pterocliformes; family Pteroclidae; genus Pterocles; species Pterocles gutturalis. Next base: position 42,838 of record NW_010127311.1, on the reverse strand, counting down.
AGTGCAAAAATACCAGTTTGGTTTAAGAAAACAAGCTTGTCCTTTCAAGAAAACAAGCTTGGTCCTAAAAAGTCGATTGTTGATGGCATGCATCATTCCTTACAGAAGATTTTCATCTGGTGGGTGGGCAGTTTTGAATCCAATGTGGTTCTTTAGGTGTGAATATTTAGTCTCATATTTATGATCCTTTGAAAGGTTTGGGCGAGATGAATTTGGGCACTGACAATCTTTTCAGGTGAGGTGCCACTGAAGAACTGCTGGGACCTTCTGCTTGTTCAGGGCACTTGCAAGAAGTAGAAATATTTGGTTTCCCAGGATAAGTGTTTATGAAACCTGACAAACTGGTGTTGTTGTGTATCACATAAGTTGTGAAAGGTGTGTATTTGTGTGTGTGTGTCTAAGAGAAAGAGAAGTTAAATACATAAAACTAAATGCAGCAATACAATAAATCTTCTGCCCCTCCCCCCCTACAAAACCATGACATGTTCACAAGACTTCTGGTTTTGGAGGTTCTGGTGTAAGACATTTGAATGTTAGGAGTTGGCAAGCTGATCCTAGTGGTCTCCTAAGTCCCCCTTCAGTTACTCTCTTTCCATGATATTTTACTGAAAAGACAGTCTTCTCCAAGACATGGTGAAAGGTGGTGTGGTGACTGGGTATGAAGAAGGGACTATGTTTTCCAGTCACATAGTTGCATCAGTTTCCACGCTGACAACTGAGCTTGCTCAAACACACTTCCAAACAACGAGATCTTTGTGGCGGAGTCAAACAAAAGCCTTAGTCCCTAATGTGCTGCCAGGCCTGGATCATCTGTGTGCAAATGACCCCGTGGTGCTGCCAGTGTCAGTCAGACCTGTGTCAACCTGTAGTCTGAGGGCTGTTTGCACAAATTTGTCTAGCTCCAGAGGGAAGTTCTGTGCAGTTTGCTTCTCTTTCAGTTTCTAAGTGGAATGTCCTTGTGCTAACGGCGACAGCTCCCCTCTTTTATGGAGCCCTGCCTTGTTCACTGCATGTCTTGCTGGTGCACAGAGAGTAGGCAGAGTTCCATGGGGAACACTGCATGGTCCCCCAAGCATCTGCTGGGGTAGGGTACCCCTGCTTTGCTTGCCTTAAGTTTTGCTGAACAGAAAACTGTGGAGAATTTTAGCTTCTGACCTTTTTAGGGTGAAAATTTATTGGAGCAGAGGGTGACACATGCAACAGTGTCAGAGCTGTTCATCAGTCTGGCTGTGTAAAGTGTGCTTTCCCCTGTGCTACTCAACGCTTACTGTATAAAGAATTCATTAGCAGTGGTGATGGATGTAAATATATGGTGAGAACCTGAGCACATTACCCGTGGGCAATTATGGCATCTTTTCCTTTCTGCTGCTGTACTTTCTCTGTTGAGAGTCTGTGAAATGTGCGGGTAGTCAGCCATCAAAATATTTATTGGCTTGAGCAGAGAGGGATACCAGCTATGCATGCAGGTTCTCAAGGCAGTGAATGAAGGAACTGATGTGACGGGATGTGACCGCTTCTCCATTGTTGATTTTCAGTATGGAACCTAACTGCTGCCTGGAAAGATGTTGAATGGGGACAGAGATCAATAATCTAGTCGTACTTCAAAAGGACAAGAAGATACAAATCCCCAGTTTGTATGATGGCAGAGCAGTTATTTGCTACTTGTATATATGACTTCCTTTTTTCTCCCTAGTTTTATCTCATATATTTTATTATTCTGCAGTCAAATTCAAGTGAACTTCAGTAGTCAGAGATACTCCTCAAAACAGGAAGTCAGCTCCTTTAAGGAAACTTTGTGGGCATCTTCTTTAAAACTGTCATCAGGCTCTTAGCATTATTTGTTGGTAAAATTGAGTGGGAGCGACTTCACCCTGGATGGGATCTGGAAAATCCTTTCCATTTCCAGACGATCTCATTCTTGTGCATGAAGAAAAGTCAGATGTTGACAGAGAGGGGTATCCTTGTGTATCTCTGCTGCAAATCACAGTTCCCTGGTGATTCTTGCCAGATGCCTTGACACATCTGTACTCTGACATGCCTGATGCTGCTTCTTCTGTGTGTATAAAACAAATGGAAAAAAATCTTGTTGCTAAGCTACCAACCTCTGGAAGATAAACTTTAACTGAAGGTTACAACCCGCTGCTTATCAAAGCTCTGGTTTTGAAACTCCATCACTTTCTTCCAGCTCCCTCTAAACATTTCTCTTGTGAATATTGTGGCCTTACCCTGCCAGGAAGGGTGTGCTGCCTTTGGGGTTGCCTGCCGAGGGCGGGCTATGGAGTAGGCAGCAGAGAGTGCTGATAGTGCAATGTGGTCACCTCCCTCCCTCCCTCCTGCCTCTCTTCTTTCCGCCTTTCACTTTCCTTGGAGGGGAGGCACAAAAGGAAACTACACTTTTCAAGACTGTTCAGTTTGCGTCGGGCTGAAATGTGTTTTTGACTGAACAATCACTTTCTGTGCAGACAGTGACAGCTCAATTGGTCCAAGGAGGGGGGCGGGAAGGGGTGCTAAGGTTTTCTTTCAGTTCTTGTAATGTTAGACCATGTCAAATGAGACAGTTGAAACAACAGCCGGTTTGTTTGTCTTGCAGCCTGGACCAGGGTGTGAAATATTAGGACAGCAGCAAAGTGTTTGCATCTCTCCACAGCTGGAGAACACCTCCCACACAGCTTCCGCCCCTCTTCTCATTCAGTGGGGACCTACATAGCACCTTTCCCTGGATAAAGGCTCCCTTGGGTGCCAGGTTTCTGGCCTCAGACTCTCCCTTGAACATCTGAACAGATCAAAAGCATATTTGAAGGGCTTTGCTAAGCTCTCATCCTTACAGGTTCCTTACTTGGGATATAAAGTCGATTGAAGTAGGATGCTCAAGTTTCAGGTTATCCCTGAGACTATTCTTTCACTCTAGGCTTCCTTTCCATGCTTCCTTCCCTTAATGCTATTGATACATTATGGTCTTGATTGAACCACAAGCATAAACCAGTGCAGCTGGTGAACTTGAGAGCAGGGGTGGGAATCCACAATTTTGTGGTTACTAGAAGCGCAGAATACCTCCATATTTCCTTCTCAGTCTCTCTCTTTCCCCATAAAACACAAACTATGCTCTTTTTGCCCAATCTCTGCTTTACAGCAGTAGTGTTTATACCCCTTTCCTACAAAAGATTTTTCTAGTTTGTGAACAAGACCTGCTTTAACATGAAGTGAGGTTTGTTTTGGGTTTTTTTATAATTACCTTTACTAATAATTTTGACAAGTTCTAAGCACCAAAAGAGGCTGATAGATGTCTGTAAGAGGTCAGTCCTGCCCCTACTTAATCTCTTCTTCAGGAAAGCTTTTCCATCTATCCCCACAACAACAGAGCATTGATCTCACTTCTGCTTAACTCCTGGAGAACCAGTAAACAGAGGAGTAAACACAAACTTTTAAGAAATCTCACAATCCCTAACCATGTCCTACTTGAACTGTTGAATCTGAAGAGAAAATGTTTTATAAGGAGCATATATAAGTCAGTGTGTCAGCCTGACTAAGACAGGTGAGACTGGTAAAGATTCAAGCGGTAATAAGAGAATATGCTGTATTGTAAACAGACTTTCTCCGCTGGGCTGGTTTACTTACCTGAGTTCATGAAAACCTCCTAATCAGGATGTGTAAGAAACTGTGATCCAGAGGAAGCTAACCTAGCTGGGTGTGAAGCAAAGCAGGACCAGAAACTCAGCTACTTTGTTAAAAGGGGCACAGCCTGATGTGTCCTGTTGGGGATGAGGTATGTGGATTTAAGTGCAGCCCTGCCCTAACTGTGGATAAGTTTCTCCCAGACATATACTGGTTGGCATAGGCTGTGACACACTGGAACATCTGGGTGTAGCAGTTCAGGTCTCCATCAGCTGTGGGATCTCTGCACTGTGCTCTAGTTTGTGATGCAGACATGATCGTCATCTCCTGTGTGACCTCGATCTTTCAAATCTAGTAAGAGTGGTGTAGATTATTGCAATGCCTTTTCCAGTCAAAAGTTGAGCTGTCCTTACAATTAGGCAGGTAAGCACTGAAGCTCTATGGCAGGAGTTATGCTGTTTATCTCAGGATGCCCCATGTTATTCTAGGCTATCAGGTACCAGGGAGTTGCACAGTTTCTTCTTCTGCTAAGTGCTGTGGCCAGGCCTATTTGTTTTAGAGAAGACCTTGAAAGTTTTATCGAAGAGGCAGAGGTGGAGCTTTTTGAAGGTTGAGGAAACCTGTTTAGGCTGTAGGAAGAAAGGAGAGAAGAGGAGGAAAAAAATAAAGTGGTCTTATATGTGAATGACTTTGAAGTAAAAAGGGTTGGTTAGGTAGCGGCTGAAAAACACATCAGTTCTTGCTTGTTCGAATCTTTTTTTCTCTGTCTACATGTCTGCTCCAGAAAATCATAAAGCTGTTTAGTGTTTGCAGTGCCTGGATGTATCTGATGCATCATCTCACCGAGAAACTTAATGAACATCAATGTCTCTGCAGAAAGACTATAAAGTTTATGGTATGTTTTAGCTCAATATAATGGCAAGTCATAGATCTCTGCAGAAAGACTATAAAGTTTATGGTGTTTTAGCTCAATATAATGGCAGATGTCAACTCCCTCCTTTCTTTCGGCAGTTCTTTGTATTCTCATGACTTTTTAATTTTCAGAATTATTCTTCTGCTTCTACTCTGTTGTATTACATATTGGGAAGTGACTAATTGGTAAAAAAAGGTAGTGTGGAACCAAAAAAAGCTAAACTACTGTGCTTTTGTGCTCAGCAGAGGATAATGAGAGGTTTTGAGGGTTTCCCTCGGCTTGAAAAATAAAGCAGAGCTTGACTATGCCTTGTCAAAGGCACACTTCTGAGACACTGGAGTTCTGCCAGAGGTGACTGCTAATTTTCTGAAAACTAATATTGTGAGTGTCTTTCCAGGCTGATACTGATGAAGATGGGTACTTGAACCACTGTCAAGTTTTGATGGGCTTGAAAGAAGTTGCCGCTTCAGAAGCACTGACTTACACTATAAGTAAAGCAAACAGATCCATAAAGGTGTGAGAAGGGGCAGCAAACATTTCAGGTAGTCATACCTTCATAATTTATTTGTGATATTTGGTTGGTCAAAGCTCCCCTTAAATAAAGGAAAGCAACATGACCAGCAGCAACACTGGCATATCTGTGAGATATTTCTTTATTAAACTTTTCCATATATAACCCAACTAATAAATTAAATAACACAACTTTATTTTTCTTTAGTTTTGGAAGTAACAGTAGTGTTAAAGGTCTGAAATGCCTGGGGAGAAATCAAAGCTCTGAAAGAAGGGAAAGGATAGAGATCAGCAGCAGAAATAGGGGTTTTGCCTTGGTTCTTATACAGGCAATTTTAGCCAAGTAGTTGGGATGGGACCAAGAGACAACGCTAAAGGTGCAGTCTACTCATGCTACTCAGTGTTATGTCTTTGCACAGAATTTTTTCTTTTTTCAATTGATAGATACATTTTGAAAAGTGACAGGGGATTTGGGATCTTTCCTGTTTTGGTCAGCCAACTTGGCATAATGCAGGAGGTTTTACTCATTAGGGAACTGAAACGACTAGACAAGATAAAAATATGTCAAACAATCTGTGGTTTTAATTTCAGACTGAGCTAGTCTCCCTGTATAGCAGCTCCATCTCTGTGTTAGTTGCTTTTATTTGCTTCTTACAACACAGTCACTTGATTATATCTAAATGCTCACATATTAGCAAATTTTCCAAGTTTCGTGGTAGTGCTTGAAAGATTAAAATATTTGACTCTTCAAACTATTCTGGTTTGTAGCTGGTGTACATCAGTGGAGCTGTTCCAGCTTCCTCCAGCTGAGACTTTGGGCCTTCATTGCTGGCCTTTTTGCAGTTCACTTATCATGATCCTTTTTGAACCATCCAGACATACAGCACGAACTCTGTTTAATACAGAAAACCGGTACTAGGAAATACAGACATCAAGAAACAGAAATATAAAAACCTCCGTGATTTAATCCAAACCTTACAAAGGCATTGCTTCTTTGAGCACTTTCTTTGAAAAGACTACCATTTCAAACAAAACAGAAGGAAATTAGTAGGAAGTGATTATGGAGACAGGAAATCTGAAAGCCACGAAACTGTAAATAAAGTGTTATTTGTACTACTGTACTTGGTGCCCTGCTTTGCATTCCCAGCACGAAATGTTAGACAAGGCTTTAGCACTAGAGCAGCAACATTTGGATGTTTTAAAAAAAGAAAAAGAAAAAGAAAAAGAAAAAGAAAAAGAAAAAGAAAAAGAAAAAAGGCTCCAATCACGTATTTCATATGATTAAAGGAAGAAAGCCTTTTGGACAAATTATTTTGCATGGGATTCATCTGGACAGATTTTTATCTGAAACTTGGAGCCCCGTACCCAGTCTCCATTGCAATTTGTTCCTCTCTGCAAAGGATATGACTTGTTTAGACATCAAACACGTATCAAGTGGCTTGATGTTAGTATTCTGAAGCATTAGCTCTACTGCAGGCGCCAGTGCTAACATCATTACCCAACTCATATTGCAT
>NW_010127311.1:24740-36258 GCF_000699245.1 Pterocles gutturalis | reverse complement strand
GTTCAGCAGCGCCTGCATTTATTGTTTATTTTATCAGACCTATAAAGCTCATCTTTTCCATCTGTCATCACTATCTTATGTGATCCATTAATACAGCTAAGAGGGATGCATTACACTATACACTTGTATCTCAGTTAATGAACCACCTTTCCCTATAGTAACAACAAGGAATGAATGAATGCAGTTTTTAATTACTTCCATTATGATGTGTTTGTTTTGGGAGTGGTTACTGTCGTATGAAAAGTTAACCAGCAAAGTTATCCCTATATCTTTAGTTGTTTGTGTATGTGTATTCAGAACACATCTCTTTCCTCTCCTTTCCTCAGGAGCCGTGTATTGTGTTTTCTGCTATAGTTTAAAAAATTATTTGCAAAGCTCAGAGGGATAATAAAGCAAAGCAAGAGAGCATGTATGACTCCAATTCAGTCTGAAGAGGTGCTCTGAAGTGTATGAACTTTACAGGAGTTAAGATCATGTGTTTTCATGTTGTGAGAGGTCACAGAAATCCTGTGGGCAGCAATCAGCCCCTGAAAGACAGAGGGCTGACAAAACCAAAACTGAAAGCCTGCTTGTTGTTTCACATTGTTGTTCAAGCAGAAACTACCGCTTGAAACTGCTGTAAGGCCTTCAGTTCCCAGTGGTCTTTCACTCTCATGTGAGAGCCTCAGAGAGCCTAGGGGTAAAATTTGGATCTTGATGTTGAATCGACATCCAATTGGAGGGAGTTCCAAGGAGTCTGGTGAGGAGACCTGCAGTGCACCTAGGCTGGCACATCCCCTTATGCCAAGAAAATAAAAATGACACCAGCATTGTGCTTATTGCTGATAGAATGAGCTCTGCAAGCATTAGTGAATGGAGCAAGTATAAGACCCGATAGAGCTGAATAGAGCAGAGAAGTCCATTCATCTCAGGAGTTTTAATACAGCTGGGTGGCTCACCCAGCCAATATTATTGCTGGTACTATTTCAATGGTTGCAGAGGCAGTTAAACAGGTAATATGTCCCTTGAGAGCATTTTGCACCAGATATAGTTAGTCCTGTTTAAAGCGTGGATGTGGGGTGAGACAGATACGTGGTAGCTGAGCCGAACTTGCGAGTCCTCACCATTCTGATGCCTTGAAAGTCAGCAAACACCTCATTTGCAAAGGGAGGTGGAAAGGAGGGAAGGAAAAGGGTGGAGGGGGAAAATTGCACTTACTTTGCTGTGGTACATCAGAGAATATGTGTTATAATACCAATAGACAGAAAGGTTTGGGGTGTGCTTTTTTACTGATTTTAGAGGGTATTCTCAAAGACTTTTCAGTGCCTGGTTGTGTGCAGCAGTGCCTAAATTATAGCTGTAATATTTTGGAACCTCCTTCAGCTTTCCTGCCCCAATTTTTTTTTCCCCACCAGTCTGATGTCCTTGTCAACTTCCCTGGAGACTTGCATTAATATTTTGGGGGGTTGTTTTGCTGGCTGTGCTAATTGGGCTTATCTCTGTTTCCATCAGGGCTTATTATCCATCCTTCCCCCCGTCCCCCTGCCTCCCTCCCCTCCAAGCAAGGCAGCAATCTGTTCTTTTTAAACCCTTCATCATCTTTGCTCTCTTCATCTCTGTTTCCCCAGATTTTAGAGATTGTTGACTATTATGTAACAGATGGCCTGACAGACCTCCGACTCTTTGCGGTGATGGCTAGCTTGGCGCAGAAAATAGCAGCACTGGAGTAAGTATTCAGCGGCATAGACGCTCATGAATTTTAACTCCTCGGTGACAAAGGAATTCTAAGGGAGTAAGAGCCAATCTATCAGTAGCCAAAGTAATTAGAAGACTTAGATGACTCTCTAGTGCAGAGTATCCCTTCACCGCTACAGGCTGTTCATAGTAGATTAGGATAGTCTATGTCCCATTGATCTCTAAACCATAACTATGCTTCAAAACAATAGGGCAGCTTAATCCAGAAATTGAGACATTCAAGTAAGCATCAGCAAGGGCTGTTCTTTTGGCTTTTAATGAAAAGTACTTTGCAGCATCAAGTGGGAACAATGTATACAGAGCAAAGTTAAATTTTGATTTTTGTTTCTATCGCATTCCTGGTTAGCAGGCGAAATCTCCTGCACTAAATGACCAGTATTCTGTCTCTAAATGTTTAATACTTGGGGAATTGTTTTCTTGCCCTCTTTAACTCTTTTGTTTTCTTTGTTCTTTGTCATTCTTGACTCCATATATGTATTAAAATAGTTCTTGTAAGTGACCACACTTTTAGCACCCTCGTATAGTTTTTTCTCATCTCTAAAAAGTTTCTGAATATATTGTTCCCTTTTCCAGAAATCTATCTGTTTGTCTTTCAGAAACATTTCTGTATCTGTCAATAGAAGCTTTTCCTGGTAAAGTAGGAGAAACGGGGAGAAAAGATAGCTCAGAAGAGCATCTTCAAACAAATCAGTCTGGTATTCAAACCAAAGCTGGTTTATGTTATTTTTAAGACTAGATTAAGTTAAATTAAAATATAATGCCTGGACTAATGTACTGCAGAAGCAGGAGTGCAAAAGATGAGATCAAACGAGCTTCCACTGAACTGAAAATAAAGGGAGTTGAGTCTGAAGCTTGCTTCTCACAGCTTCCTGTTGGGATTATGCTGTATTTGTGTGCCCATCTGTGTTGCTGGGCTAAAATCTTATTGAGGAGCATAAGAAGGCTGGGCATGTATCTGAGCCTGCAGTGTACAGCTGAGGTAGGTGCTGTGTATCTCTCATGCCAGGGCCACCAGCTCCACTGTGGCATGGCCAGAGGTACCATGTCATAGAATCATAGAATGGTTTGGGGTGGAAGGGACCTTAAAGATCATCTAGTTCCAACTCCCCTGCCATGGTCAGGGACACCTCCCACTAGACCAGGTTGCTTAAAGCCTCATCCAGCCTGGCCTTGAACACCTGCAGGGATGGACCATCCACAACTTCTCTAGGCAACCTGTTCCAGTGTCTCATCACACTCACAGTAAAATATTTCTTCCTAATATCTAATCTAAATCTACCCTCTTTCAGCTTAAAACCATTACCCCTCATCCTATCACTACACTCCCTGACAAAGAGTGTCTCTCCGTCTCTTCTGTAGGCCCCCTTTAAGTACTGGAAGGCTGCTAGAAGGTTTCCCCAGAGCCTTCTCTTCTCCAGGCTAAACAACCCCAACTCTCTCAGCCTGTCTTCATGTGGGAGTTGTTCCAGCCCTCTGACCATCTTCATGGCCCTCCTCTGGACTTGCTTCACCAGGTCCATGTCCTTCTTATGTCCTCACACCTGTGCTCACAACAAGGACTCCGAGGGCTTCTTTTAGACAAGAAGTGTTTGAATTACCTTGAAAAAATTTCATTTTCAGTAGGAGTCTTACCAAGTTATCACTAGAGGGGAAAGCCCAGGAGTGGAAAATGAAAAGAAATCTCCCCTTTCCCCTATTAGATGTGCTCTGGCACCCCTACAGATCAGGGACGGGCTTTCTATATGTGCTCCTACAGTGTAGGAATACTTGTCCCATTGGAAGCTACTTGTGGAAAAGTTTAATTCCAGTCCATAAAGTCTGCAAAGATTAATTACAGTATATATTTCTCAGCAAAATGTGGGCTCATCTGCAGTTTACATTGGATCCTAACCCAGAGCTAACCCACAACCCTAAACACTGGTAAATGGTATAGACTAGCCTGGAGGGACAAAATTCTCTTTGAAGGGCTTGATTACCCCTTGTCCAGTGCCCCTTCCCCATACGTAGATGGACACACACACACAGACACACACCCCTTCCCTCAGCATTTCTCCAACCTACAGTCAGTGCTGTAATACAGGGAGATACCAGAGACCCTCTGTTGCACCTTTGGGACATAGAAAATAATTCCCCCCCTGCCAAATCTCCTTGGGTCTATGCAAGTGTCGAGTTTCCCAACGATGATGTATCAACGAGGGGATGCCAACGTAGAGGTCAGCTGGTTGGCTCCAAGTTCAGCAAGAGGTAATGATCTGCCTAGGCTCTGTGAGCACTAATAATGTCACAGAATCACAGAATCACAGAATGTTAGAGATTGGAAGGGACCTCAAAAGATCATCTAGTCCAATCCCCCTGCTGGAGCAGGAACACCTAGATCAGATCACACAGGAACGCATCCAGGCGGGCTTTGAATGTCTCCAGAGAAGGAGACTCCACAACCTCTCTGGGCAGCCTGTTCCAGTGCTCTGTCACCCTCACCGTGAAGAAGTTTTTTCTCATATTCAAGTGGAACCTCCTATGTTCCAGCTTGAACCCATTGCCCCTTGTCCTGTCACTGGATGTCACAGAGAAGAGCCTGGCTCCATCCTCCTGACACTCACCCTTTACATATTTATAAACATTGATTAGGTCACCCCTCAGCCTCCTCTTTTCCAGGCTAAAGAGACCCAGCTCCCTCAGCCTTTCCTCATAAGGGAGATGCTCCATTCCCTTCATCATCTTTGTGGCTCTGAGCTGGACTCTCTCCAGCAGTTCTCTATCACTGAGGGGCTCAGAACTGGACACAATATTCCAGATGCGGTCTCACCAGGGCAGAGTAGAGGGGGAGGAGAACCTCTCTCGACCTACTGACCACCCCCCTTCTGATACACCCCAGGATGCCATTGGCCTTCTTGGCCACGAGGGCACATTTAGTAGCAATAAACCTCTCTCTTTTAATTTGAGTGACAGTGTCCCAAATGGTCATTTTAATAAGGATTGGAGATTCTGGACACAGAGCTTTCATGCTTTTGCAGCCCATAGTAACTACTCAGTTGTGCTTAAGGTCAAGCAGCAATGTCTGGTCAGCAAAATCTTCCTTTTACAAAATAGTTTAGGATGGGATGAGCAAATGACATCACTGTTGTAAAATTGGCTTCTCCATCTCTGCCTATTGTTTATCCAAGTGTCACAGCTATGAAATAACTCCCCCAAAAGGAACTCCAGCATTCAGTCTTGGGCAAAAGAAACTTTGGTAAACATTCCAGCTGGCTGGAGGTACCCGGCAGTGACACAATCATTTTGTTCATTCTTGTGTAGAAAGAGAGACTTGAAACATGGTCTTTTTCAGAGATTAAAAATAAACTCTTTGTTCTTAGGCCACAACTATTTCTGGGTGCACAGCACAGCAGGGCTGGGATGGAGGGAGGGATGCCCTTCCCTCCCCCATGCCAACACCTGGGCTAATCCTACCTACAGCCCTGCAAAAGGAGCTCTGTGGGCAGATGCCGATGACCAGTGCTGGCTTCCCCAAATGGGAAAGGGCAAACTTTCCCCACCATCTCTGGCCAGCAGGTGAAAGTGGGAAGGGGACATGCTTCAGTTGCTTGTATTTTCAGTAGGGGCCTGTGAGAGGGCAAAAAAGAACAGGTTAGGGAGCTGTTGCTTGGGCAATGTGCCACGGCTCATGCCTGTGCAGTTGCAGTGTCTCTCTATGTGTTACTTGTTTGCAGTAGTGTCTCAGAGGACAGGGACATTTCAGGGTGTTTTTCACCTCCGCATAACCAACTCGAGGCTTCCAAGGTCAGTCCTCACCAAAAGTCGTGACTGTCTGGTGGCTGTTGGACAGTCTGTATAAAGTGAGTTTGGTCTCAGGCCAGATGCTGAAGGAGGGCTGGGCACTTCATGAAGCCCACTCGTTGAGCATGCTGGATGTCTTGCAGATCCATCCGAAACATACTGTTGCAAGGACAGGGGGGCCTGACACTAGCAAGAGCACCAGTCCCTCATGGTCATGGCTGAGGTCCCTTTTTCAGCAGTGGAAGCAAGGATGGTCTTCTAACTTGAGAGGGTTTCTTCCAGGATATAGGAGGCCAGGAGCTCTGCACCACGGGGCAGGCACTGAGCTCTCCTCTGCTCTGGTCTCCTAAATGCAAAGTTGAGAATAGTGGCACTTGCTCCTTCAGGCGGGCATCAGCTGGGGACTATAAGGTGCTTGAGAGGAAAAGCCATAAAATTCAACACAGAAAACCCTACTCACAAGTAAAACCTTCAGAGTAACTACCCTTATTGGGTCCATTCTGCAATGCTGGTGAAATATTTAACAACTAGAAATAGCTAATTTCTGTCTCCAGCTTTGCTATGCAAGTGTTTTTCATGCAATATTGTACCTTTTTTCCTTGTAATAACACCCCCAGAATTTTTTCCATGTAATGTTCAGATAACTATACCTTGCAATTTAATTGTTTGTGGAACTTTTCTCATTGCTAATACAGGGCAGCCAACCGAGAAACACAGTAACATACAAATCTCCTGCTGTTTTTCCTGCTGAAATCATATCAGCCATCCCAGGATTTCTCTGACAGGAACCATGCTGTTCTTTATTTTTGCTGGGCTAATGTTTACACTGCTATGTAACAGCAATAATAATAATTTTTAAAAAATATTTTTGCATTATTTGTTGTTGAATTTATCTTGTTTAGACAAGCCACTTTCTGAACTTTAGGCAAGTAAACAGATAGGAATAACCTGCATCTAAAATCAATAAAAGACAAGTGCAGCGCAGTTCACTGCTTCTTTGTGAGTCAAATGTTCCAGAACCAAAATAAACACCTGAAAAAAAAAAAAAAAAGGTCATTTTGATCAGTTGTCACATGTGAGAACTACCTGAGGGCACATAAATGTGAGGATCACATTCTTATCAGCTCTTTCTGATAATAATAGCCCGGTCGTTGGAGACAGTCTGTTAGCGTTGGCCCACTGGGTCAGATAACAATTCCGAGTCTCTCCCTCTCTTACCCCACCGTGACCCGGCCCATCTGCTTCTTTCTGGCCATATGGTACAGAAGTATCTGGGACTGGAGACATTATAGTTTTATGCATCTGAATGCTCCTTGCTTTCATTGAAACTTTGCTGACATGACATTCCTTTGAATATCCCCGGACAGAAGTGGTGGGCTTTTTTCATTTTGTTTTGGTTTTCATTTCAGACGGAGTTTAAAGGAACACTGGGGTTTGTATCAACAGAGGAGAGAGATATCTAACAGATACGAGGGTGGGTAAGAAGGCTGGCCACGCATTGCCTCCCCAACTTACCTTAAATGCAATGTTATTTATTCTGCCTCTTAACAACTAAAACAGACCCCACCATACGCCAAAGAATGGGGTTTGTTTGATGTCATTATAAACAAGCCCAGCCTGACAGGATGCCTGTGTGCTGTGGTCGAAGCGCAGTCAAACCTGAAAGCTGTAATATTGCTTTACAAACAGTGAAGGCAATAAGCCCTCTGGGACAAAATGTGCTTGGATCAGGCATCCCTCACCTATTCCAGACTAGGTAAGTGGGGTTCCTGGGCCCTTCCAGTGTTCTGTCTTGCTGCGGCTGAGGTCTCAAACCCAACACAGCCTGGCTGTAGCCCTGCCGCTGCTCCTGTGTGCTGAGTTGGCCATGCTTCGGCAGTACTGGCCCTCAGAGGTCTTCAGTCGGCCAGGACAGTGCAGCCCCAAAACCTCCCCTAAGGAGACATGGGGAACACACAGGTATATCCGCCACCGCCACCGAGGTCATGTTGCAAACGTCCAATTAGGCCTAATAAGAGTTCAGTCCAGGCATCAAAGGAGGGAGAGACAATAGCAAAAGCACAATACTCCTCTTCAATGGTCTCTTTATCAAGAGGAGGATGTAATTATTGCGTGTGCTTTAACATAACAAAGCCTATATGTTCATACTGCGCCCAGCATCCCCGGGGCCCCCTCAGCTGGGACCTCTGAACATCACAGCAACCACCTGCGCGATGGAGGACTGTACTAGAAAAGTAAAACAGGGATTATTACACAAATATTACCACAGCAAGATGATTTACAAATTCTCTGAGGAAAATGTCCAGCAGCACAGTTGTCTTTCAGTTTCTGTGACAATTGTAAGTAGCAATAAAATCCCAAGCAGCTGAATCCGTATCTACATCACTCCCTCCACTCACATTTCTTACAGAGTCCCCTCATGTTTTCATCTGCCTGTGGAAGGCCCCACAGAATATGTCATGGAAAGCTCCAGGAAATTATCAAATCAGTGAGTCTCTCTAGAAAAATGCAAAAGTTTTGGGTATATTTTCACTTTGTCAATCAACCCTGTATTTTATCATTCCAGGCAGGTGCCTAAAATTTGTTCATTTAAAAAGAAAATAGTGATATACTATCTGAAGTTATTTTTAATGCTTAGAAGTCAGAAACTATTTAACAGGTTTACTTGGGACATCTGAAAATTCAGACTTGATTGAGAGTCTCAGTGCTGGAATTTGATGTAGATAGGCTGCCTCTCCTGCCAGACAAAGAGGCTGGCCGCCTGCTGCTGGTGTGAAATAGACCCCCAACCTCTTGATGTCAGAGTGAGTTTTGCCATGCCCTGGGCCAGCATTTAGTGGATCAAAATGTGTAAGTCCATCACCCTCTACAGCCAAGTCTGGGTGTGTTGGAAGGGATGCTGGCAGCGCCGTCAGGGGAGGAAGGGGAGATAAAGAGGGAAGTAGGGAGAGGTTTTGCTTCGTCCTCCTCTCCCTGCATCCTGTTGGTCAGCGAAACATGATGAGACTCACATTACCTGAAAGATAATACAGTTCTTTTGCTTTAGCACTTTCTTTTTCTGCTGTTGCCCTTTACTGGCATATGTCTCCTAACAAAAATGCTTACAAAGATGTATGTACATGTGCGTGCATATACACACACACGCACATACATCCAGAGCCAGCATATGAAGCAGCTAGTGTCTGTATGGCACTAGCACTGGCAGTCTGTAATTGCTACAATGTTAGTCACTGATATGGCCAATATCAAAGATCATTCATTTAGAGCAAAGGATCCTTCTTTCTTTCTTTAAGCTTTTGCTGCTTAATTTGCAAAGGAAAAGAAGAAAAAAACCAGCAGAGAAAGTCTGCCATAAAAAAATTAAAAGCAGATAAGAATGATGACATATTTCTTAGATGATATGGTAGCACCTACCATGACGTTGTTATTTCCTTTAAAAAGGCTACTCCCTTGAACAGGGATGAGGAGGGAATAGATGGAAGTAAAAATTTGTTTACTTGACGATTGCATTCAGTAATGACTCAGAAACCCTCTGGACCAGGGCCCTTTTGTATTAGATGCTATATAGAGAGTTTTTAAGAGACATATAATATAAACATGTTATATTGTATGCATCATATTGCAGAATTTAATATAAAATATGAATAATTGCCAGAGTTAGTTTCTCAACAATCTGCGACAATCTTTCTTATCATAGCCATGGTCTACTTCCCTCTCTAGAATATCTGTTCCTTAAAATGTGCAAAAAGATTTACAAGAAGTTTCAGAAAAATGTACTATTAAAAGTTTATGTAATCTTATGTTTTATTCAAGAAACATATTCTTGGTTCACTATGTCGCATACACACATACGGTCCTATATAACCTACACTGGAAATAAAGTTGTTATTTTCACAGTTTCAGAATACACACTAACAAAAACCCCAATGCCAAATGAAAATATTCTGCCAAATACTTTGATCTTCGCTATTCTAGTCACAAATACACAGTGTTTGTTTCATCGCTTCAAGTCTCTGGTGGGAGAACTTGCACAAGTGCCTGAGGCCTGTAAGCCTTTAGGAACTGTGCTGTGTATTTATGAAACATGTATAATGCTCCATAAGAATATATAGGCAACAATAGTCTTCAGCGAATAAGATTTCTTCTAGGAAATCAGGCTCGTAGTAATTCAATATCCTGTTGCAACAAGGGGTCATACGTGTTGTTTCACAGAATGATGCAACCAGCCCAGAAGCTGGTGATTAGGAGCTAATGTGCTCTTGGGGAAAGGCTATTCCCAAGCTGGCAGATGGGGATGATGCCCTCAAGCCAGAGGGTTAATTTCTCATTCTGACTTTTTGCTTCTAATGCTTGATATTCTGACGCTGTGTTCTCTTATTTTCCCAGATAAGTATTCGGTGGTTGGTCAAGCAAACCAGGGATTTGCATTGTCAGGTTGGAGAAAAATTGGGTGAGTGTGTTAAATACTGGGGAGAGAGGCTGAAGAAAGAGTACATAAAAAGGGTGAATGGTGGCTTCCTTATGGATTCATTTCCAAACCTCTTAATAGATTCTTTTTACTGTTCTCTTTTCCTTTTTCTAGTGTGATCTTTTCTGCATAAAAATCTGTTTTTAACACTGGGTTATTTTCATATTTGCATGTAAACATCTCTAGTACTGCTTCAACATACAGTCAGGATTTCTTATGGTTTGTGAATATATGAATGAAACCAAAATCGATTTGACACCCGTCTGTACAGTACAAAGACTGAGATGGGGTGCAAGATTGAACTTGCTCAAAGCTGAGTAATGCTAGACTGTTGTCCTGTCATTAAGAATTGCTTTGAGTCTCTATCTGTTCAGCAACTCTAATTAATGATCATTTAACTGTACTGTCAGCCCTGTTTAAATCTGAGTGTTGCCAGTTGCTTCCTTCATGCAGGCAGCCAATAGGAGCTGGGGGAGTCGTTCATGCATAGCATTGCCCCAGTGGCGCTGGGCCTATAGCATCCCAGTTTAATAGGGCATTCAGGGCTCATTAGCAAGGAAACACATCAGGAGTGACCGCTCTGCTGCCACACGTTGCAACTAATAGCCTCGCCAAACAGAATCGTTTCTGTTTCTGCTCACTTGTTTTTGAATCCTTTCAATGTCAACAAGTGGTCATGTCGGCAGGAGCCCGCCATTCTCCCCAGCAGTTTTATCCGTTGCTCTCCTGAGCCAGACTTGTGTCCTCCTCCATTGTTCCAGCCACAATGGAGCCTGAGCAATCACAAAGGCTTCACAGCCATTCATCATCAGCTCACGAATTCTGGGGTTGAGATTACCCGCCAAACTTTTGGGCCATCGTTTTCGCATAATGTGTGAATGCCCATGAAATACAAATAGTTTCTGAAGTTTACACTTTTGTTGCAAATGCACAGAATGGTGGTTGGGGGGATTGCGGCGAGGAGCCTGTTGAGGAAATAAAACCTGACATTGCTCTGGCTAAAAACAAGAGAAGATCCTGCGGAGGAGAGATAAGAGACAATGAGATTGCTGCTGGAATGAGAGATGTGGAAAGGAGCAACCGGGGAAATGGAGGTGTGTCCAAAAAAGTGTAATCACACTTTTGGCTCACAGATTTGGAAATGGTCCCTTGGCTTTGTGAGGAGGCACAGGCAGCTCTTGTGTTGCTGGGCTCTGGGAGGCAGAGGAACAGGGTGCCCCTGCATGAGCTCCCCAGGCCCTGCCTCCTCTTTCCATTCATGGGAATAACCAGCATTTCTTCCTGGTTACTGGAAATGTGACTTTCAAAAGGCTCCCTGGAAGTGTACACCTGCTGCTTGCTATTTGTATTAGGGTAACATTTAGCCCCTGTTGTGCTAAATGGAGAGTGAATGGATATTTTACACCTGAAAATCTGAGATCTGAAGATATAGTGACTTTACCAGGGTCACACAGTAAAGGTCAGAGATGAGAATCAAAGCTAGAGCGTGTGTGTGTTCCAGTTTACTTTGGTCTATTACTTTTACAGTGTCACGCTCTT